>NW_027273865.1:15175000-15275000 GCF_046630095.1 Trachinotus anak
CCGCGGCTCTGCTCTCCTCTCCTCTTCTATGCTCTCTACTACCTCTTTCTCTCCCATCCCCTCCCTCTCTCCCTCCTTTTGTCCGTCTATGGACTCTCTCTAGTCAGTAGAGAGCAGATCATCCCATGGCTAAAGCGGCTCAGGCCTTTGTGTTGGGGGGCTCTGTGGACCTGTAATGAGCCCCCTCGGCTGGCCCGCTGGCCTGCTTAGCGCTCACTGGGGGCTTTGAGTGTGTGTTTGTGTGTGTGGGTGTGTTTGTGTGTGTGGAGTGGGATGAGGACGTGAGAGGAGGAGGGCAACACTGGCCCCCAATGAAAGAGCTGGATGGATATGTTTATGGGTCACTTCCTACTTGGCCTACATATCTCACACATAGACACACACACACACACACACACACTACACCCATATTTCCAAGACAAACTCATTTATTAATTTCATCAATAAAAATATTTTTTTTTACAGTTTAATTATTTGTAACCTTTATACTTCTTATGTACATGGCTTTTATATTCATTAAACAAACCTTATTGTTGTCAGAATTTTCATAAAATATTTTAAAATAATTAAAAAAAAATTAATTAAGATATTAAATACAATATTTATCATTCATTCTGAAACATCTGACTTGATGCTGATGAAGATGTTTGTTACTGTCCAAAAAAAATCACAGTTAAGATAGAGTAGTTTGGAGAAAAGCTGTGTTTCTGTGTTTAATGTCCAGCATAAAGTATTGGGAATATTTGTTTACTGATTCTTTCATTTCCTTGATTAGTTTGTTTTGTTTTACTGCTTGTCCCTGCTCAGGATACCTTCGCCCATGATGCTCTGGTCAGGTTGCAGGAACTTGCACAGGTTATTATGAAAGAGGAGTTTTGGAATTTGTTGGGACAGTATTATTGTATTTCACAGTGAAAAGCAGCAGTGTCAAGATTCCACGTGTTGTTGTTATTGTTTACTGTGCCTGTTTTCATCTTCTCTTCAAATGTGATGTCAGATGCTTGTAGGGTTATTATACGGCCAGTCAGTCCTGGAAGAATCACAAGTACCTATAACATCGATGGTACCTTCACATATTAAGAATTTTGGCGCCAACTTATCAGTTCCTGTGACATATCTAGCAGTGTCCCCACTGTGTAGCACCCTCGGTGTGCTTGGTTCTGCTCTCTTTCTCCTTTGTCTCCTCAACTTAAGAGACAGCACCTACAGACAAACTTCTTTCACTGTTTGTCACTCGTACATGTTATTCTGTACGGCTGCTGTGTCTTGATACGCTGGATACTCAAGTTCACCACAAGTATTCATGTACTGTAGCAGTCCTCCTACCAACACACACACACACACACACACACACACACACACACACACACACACACACACACACACACACACAGCAACCATGACACCCTTACATGTGTATTATACTCTTTTCTTTTCAGCCACTTGCGTGGTTCTTGGCTCTTTTCATAGCGGTGTCCATTTCCACTCAAATGAGCATGAGCACTGTGCGCGGCAGCCGGCCTCTCCTTATCCACACATCAATAGGGAGTGTTTGCAGAACACCCACTAAGGACCTGAGGGCCAAGGGTCATCAAAACCTCCGTCTTCTCCCCATTTGAACCTTTGACAGCAGCAAAACAAACAGTCCTTAAGATCTCATCAGAGGCTTGAACTTGGCAGGGGCCCACTGGTGTGAATTAACTTTTTCTGTTGGTTTGACAGTTTGACATCTGGTTGGAGTTGGGAGGAAGAAATTTTTTAATTTGGACCACCAATCTGTGTGATTGTAATAATGTTGAACAACTCAGTATTTGTTTTATCACTGAAGCTACACGCTGTTTTTCACTGGTAAAAGTCTTAAATGGTCTCCAAAAGAAGTTGTTGTGGAGCTGCACAGAATGTCCGTCCTAAAAATCAATGTTACAGTAAATTTGTCACTTTTAAATTAGATTATTATGGCACATGTACACTACTTCTGTCTCCTAACATAATATCTGAGCATATGAACAAGTGTTTATATGTATTTTATTTAGAAAAAATAAATGAATTTGGATTTTTTTTGTGCTGCCTTCAGGACTACAAATTGTAGGAAAGCCTCAGCAAAGTAGCAGTGTTTAATTATTCTTTGTATCAGTGCTGCTATAATGGCAAGCAGTGCAACCTCTATTTATTCTGTGTTACAGATCATCTCTTAATACAGTTTTAAAAGTCCACAGTTTTAAAAGTCCACAAGTATTTGTGTCAAACCAGCAATGATAAGTCTAAAAAAAAAAAAAAAAGAAAAAAATGTATTTTTTTAAGATGGTTGAGAAGAGAACAATGAGAATTGAATTGAGAGTGTATGTGTACAGTATCATAGACCACTGGCCTACCAGGAAATTTTAAAGCTTGCCAGACATGTGTCTGTGTCTTTTCTGTAAGTCTGTGATGGTGCATGTGAGTTTACGGGCATGCCTGTAGGAGGTCTGTGTCTCTCCTGTTTGTGTTTAGATGTTTTTCTGTCCATTAATGTATCTGCTCTCTGACTGAGTGACAGACATAAAGAGGCAAAGGGGGGCGTGATCAGCCAAGCTTAGCAGTATCATGCGATAGGACTAATTCTTCCACAGTAAATAAGGGGTATTAGGCTTCTCTGTCACAGCAGGGGTCCTGAAGACACACACACATACTCACTCACACACACACACAAACCTTTTCTCTCTTGCTCTCCGCTTCTTCTTCCTTGTGCTTCCAGTTCCCGTTGTCCCTCCCACCGTCCTAGCCCACCCCCTTAGGCCCTGACAGATGTGTGCCGAACAGACCACATACATGGAGGGTGTCACCTTACCCCCTCTGGAACTAAAGGGCTAATGCGCCACATTTAGGAGGCTGCCGCCCTTTGTTCTGCCAGGATAAGAGGTGACGGGGACAGGAGACTGAGACAAGACCTAGTTCTTTAGATGGCCCAAGTCTCCTTCTTCCCCAGCATGTGTGCATTTTTTTTTTTTTAACTATAAATTTGTTTTCCTCCATTCTCATTCTTACAATTTTCTCTCTGTTTCTTCATTGCTTTTATTGTAGATCTAGCGGTCGTCCCTGGAATGCACTGCAGGATTTGTTAAGCAGTGAACTGCAGTTATCACACATTATCCATCTTCATCACATCACCATCACTCTGGTCGTAGCACCACTTTTTGTGTGTCATGACTAAGGTGAGAGTCACAAACACCAGTCAGCAGTGACCATCATCTCAAAGGGGATTTTCTCAAGGGAATTACCCAGTAATAACTCGTGTTATTGTAACAACAGCAGCAGCACGCAGCTTTACTGTGAGCAGTCTGAACTGAAATTAGGGCTTTTGCTGTAATGAGAATGGAGGGTTTTTGAGCCAAGAGATGGTAAACAACTCGAAGACGGCTTTTTAAAAGAATATTATTATTTTGTTGTGTGGGTCAGGGATTCTTTTTTTAATGGACTGGTTTGTCTTGCTACATCACTGCTGTTGAATTTCGATTTTCTGATTTAACAGTAAAGGCTCAGTCAAAGATCAGAACAGGCAGAATAAATTATGACTCACGTAGTTTAATGATTAAGACAGCCTGGTCCATAGAGAAGATTTGCAAATATTTATCCTGCAGCACTTCTAAACACCAGTTTCAAAAGCCTGCACCTAATAAGTCAGTAAAGTAGCTTCCAGGTTCGATGCATCGTAGGAATTTAGTTTGATACTCATTTTGGCTTCCTGTTTTCATGTGTGTGAAATCGTAAAGTTAGAATTGCAACAACATCGCTTCCACCATTTTCAAATAAACGAAACAATTACACAACAGCAACTGAAATCCCCTTTGCCTCTGTGCAGGAATGTGTCTGCTGTTGTTCTTTTGGGAGGATAATGGCACAGGAGCGTCCTGTAATTTAGTCTCTGTAACCATTGATCAGCTGGATTTATGTGCCATTACCTCACTGTTCCAGTCAACTGTTGTAATTATGTCTCACAGAGAGAGAGAGAGAGAGCGAGCAGGGCCTCCAGTTACACAGGACCCAAATACCTGAATAAGCTTTTATCAAACAGCCCCTGCCGCTCACTTAGTACCAGATTGACACTGGTGGCAGCCTGACTGACCTCCAGATGAGAGAGATGGAGAGATGGATGGAAGGGTTTGTTGAGCTCAGTTAGAGAGCCATGCCTCATAGTAAGAGTCCTCTTTCTAAAGTTGTTGCTCTGACCCTGTCAGAAGAAGTCTTTTTGTGCTTTGAAGATACATGTGAATTTAAAGAAAATATGTGTTTAAAACAGATTTTATTTATTTCAGTAAGAAGTAAGTCTTTCTTTGCAAAGGTGTCTGTCAATGGCAGGACAGCCTGAGTGACCTAAGGACTGCATGGATCAGGGGTTTATGTGCAATTGATTTTTGGTTTGTTTTATGGGTATAATAAACACCGGTCCTGCTGCGCCCTGATTTTCTCTTTGCTGTAGTAAGCTCGTGATACCCCCCTCTCACCCTCCCACCTTCCGGTGCTTTAGCTGCAGGGCATGTCACAAGGACAATGTTGCAAATTTCACATCAAAATTATAGCTAAATTTGCATACTGCAAAACACTGCAACATCTTTGAGTACAACAATGGCTAAATGATGGAGAAGCCTCCACTTTGAAAGAATCAGGTTTGCTTTGAGGGGCAAACTTGAGGATTTCAGGAAAACTTGATCCCTCATTAGGGAGGGAGGGAGGGAGGGATGGAGGGATGGAGGGAGTCTATATCAACTTGAATGATGACTCTCACTCTTTATCAGACGGTAATTAGGGGATTGGTCATGAGGCCAGGCCAGGGATTGTTTTTTTCTTTTTCTCCTGTTTTGTCTAATTTTATTTTCTCTCTGTTTATTCTGTCAAATTGTTCACTCTTCACTATGCATATATGTTTTTATGGGTTCGCAGTGTTCATAGGTATTGGTTTGGAAAATGGAAGCATACAGCGGTACTAACTGTGTGTGTAGCAATAGAGCTTCAATAAAACATTACAACAAAATTAAAGAATTAGTTGATCAAGAGAAAATTAATCTGCAGATAAGTGATTCATTGTTTAAGTCAATCTTAAAACAAATGCCAAAAATATACTGGATCCAGCTTCTCTCTTGGATCATTGGCTTACTCTCTTAGTCCTCTGTGATAATAAACACAATATATTTGGGTTCTGGACTGTTGCTCAGACAACACAAGCAGTATGGATATGTTATCTTAGGCCTTTTGGAAATTGCGATGGGCGTCTTATTTTCTTACATTTTATGACCTAACAGTTCATCAAGGAAATAATTGACAGATCAGTCAATAAAGCAGATAATTCTTAGTTGCAGCCCCAATTAAAATAATGGAATCAATTAGAGTTGAAACAATAGTTGATTAATAGATATGCAGGTCAACTGAAAATTAATCAACCTTGATTTTCATGATAATCAAATAATCATGTAGGTCTTTTTGCAAACAGTGATGCCAAATACTCTGTGGTTCGCTCTCCTGCTTCTCACATGTGTCAATTCATGGCTTCTCGCAGTTTTAATATCACTGTAAATTGAATGTCTTTGTGTTTAGGACCATTGGTGAGACAAAACATCTGAGGACATCTTCTTTGGCATATTTCAGTATATTCTAGCTTTTCATAAACCAAACAGTGAATCAATTAGTTGAGAAAAAATGATTAGTGGCAACCCTAAAATCACTCATTTTTTTGCTTCATGAGTAGGTGTTGTTTCTGTTTTTATTCTGTTGTCAGTTATCCTTATTTTGGTAATAGTTGTCATTTTTTCTGAGACTGAATGTCTTGGGTCTGAAAGTGCTCATCAAATTAGTGTACAACTTTCTTTGGCTTGCTTTAGGGAACAGTGTATACTGTACTAGAGAGAGGATGTCAGCCACTTAGAGGAAATTCCCTGATTCTGTGTATGTGTATGTTTGTGAGAAAGAGAGGGAGGGTGAGAGATTGAGAAGGCTTTGTTTTTCTTCTGTGGGCAGATTTCAAACAGCATCTGGTGAGCTCTTGAAAAAGACTGTTATGAGTATGTTCAAATCCAAACTGAATCATTTTTTGCGCCCTCCTCCCTCCCTTTTCTCTCCTCCTTGTTGTTGATGTTTGGAGACACATGGTGATATCATTCCCTCCTCCCTCTCTCTCCCTCTCTCTCTCTCTCTCTCTTTCTCAGTCCATCTCTGTGCGTGTCTCTCTCTCTCTCTCCTCTCAACATGTAGAGATTTCCATAACAGAAAAGGAATATTTTTAATTTGCTGCTTTCCATAATTTTGCAACATATGGTATAAACGATTTTGATGCAAATGTATGTGCTAATTATTTGCAGACGAGCCTTAAACAGGCCAGCCATTGAAGTGGAATGAAAGCAAATTTGCAATCACCTTAAATTTTGCTAACCATTTACTGTTAAGTAAACTTTGCTAAGTAATTTAATTACCTTGGACTGCTGGCAGGCGCACAGGGCTTTTTGGTAGGAGGTGGAGAGGGAGGCTGAATGCAAAGAATGCAGAGTGAGAGAGAGATGAGAGGGAAAGAGTAAAGACATAGTATAGTACTGCTAACAAGAGAACATTATTGAATTCTCACCATGTGGGGGGCAGTGCTGGAAAAGACTTAGTTGCTGGGTCTCCTTTGTAAGAATAAGGCAGGGAAGAGATGTGAATCTTTTTAACAAGTTGTCCCGTGACATTATGTGGTTTTTAGGAGGGGACCTTCTCTTAAGTTTGTGTGTTTGTAAATACCTCTGCAGCGATTTAATGGATGTAGCTGTCAGATTGGCCCTGGAGTTGACATAAATGGATTGCAGCAAAGTGTAGACCATTCTTGCCCTCGTGAGTTGTATTAATTTCTACCCCGTGACATGCTATTCTTCATGTTAAGGCCAGGGCTGCACAATTATGCCAAAAAATGTAATGGCATTTTCCTTAATGCTGTGGTCGTTGGCTGTTAATCATGAGTGTTTTTCTCAGTGAATTTTATGTGGAAATTGAAAGGGACAGTTTGGTTACATGCCTCACTGGAAGAAGCTCCTTGGTTCAAATATTTGCCTCATGTTGTATTGTTTTACAACACTGAATCAAAACAGATTTAATGTGGACATTGATCATAAAAGAAGACATTAATGTCAAAGTATAAACAGATCTCTGTAAACTGATCTAAAGTAATTACAAATATGAAAATTGTCTAAGTATTCACCTCCTTTAACAGGACACACTTGAATCATCACATATTGAGTCAAATTTCACCTGTGTTGAAATTTGATTTATCGTTAGCAGTAGATGTAGCCTCTCTGTACATCATGGTGCTCTTGTTTCCACTTGCAGTATAGAAACTTGCAGGTGAGGTGCATGTAAAATTCCAAATTGTTCATAGGTGTGAATGTGCGTCTGTGTGCTGTGATAGACTGGCAGCTTGTTCGGGATGTTTCCCTGGCTTCTGGCCCCCCCGTGACCCTGAATACGAATAAAGAGATATAGAAAATGGATGGATGGATGTTCAGCTTTCCTGTTAGAGATGGACAAGGATGGGTTGCTGCAGCAACCTTGGCCTTCAGTACACTCATCACACTAGATTCTTCTGATGGCTCTTTAGGTGATTGAATTGATTGGTTGAATTGCTTTAAAGGACGACAACAACTCCACAGCTTGTTTGATGTCACTTAGACTCCAAATAAAGTACTTACTTGTTACAGACACTTGCTCATTTTGGCTGCTGCTCATATTTAGATTATCAGTTGTGCTACACCCAGGCATGATTGAGCCACAGGGAATGGCAGATGTAAATGTGACAAATGGGATGAATGATGTGGCCACAACTCCTGTGATTGCATGCAGGGCTCCATGTGAATAATGGAGGAATGTTTGATGTAATTGTAGCGGGTCGAGGATGACACTTGCTTAGGTAGCAGAGAGGGAAATTGAAAGGTTGGTGGTTTTATTCCATCTCAAAACACATCAAAAGATCCCAGCGCTTAACTCCAAACTGAGCAAGTCAGGGCCTTGTTTGGTAGCTTTATAACTACTGATGCATGAATTTTTGTGTGTGAGTGATACATCAGTGTGATATAAATGTATGTTTATTATGTTCTAAAACAGCAAAATCAGTTTAAAGGTTTGTAAGACATTCCTCAGGCATTTTCAGGCAGAGCATGGGAAATCTATATTAAAATGATAAGCTGTGTTGTCCTAAAATGCTGACTGTTTTTTTTTTCTTTCTTTTTTTTTCTGTGGTCAGTTTTCTCAACTACAAGACCACCTTAAAGGACTAGGTCAACATTTTGTTTGTTTACTTATTTTGAGAGATAGATGGAAAAATGATACCATACTCACTCCATACCACCTGGGACTAATTGTCCAAAGTTAAAAAGTGTTGACTGGGCTCGAACAGGGGTTAAATGTGCTGAGTTATTAAAGCAGTATTTTGCGAGAAAACGTAAAATGAAAAAACAATGCAGCGGTGGGCCAGTAAGTTTAGTGTTTATCTGCTGTGGATACACATCTGTGGAGGAGATCTTTTGTATTTCGCTCTTTTCTAAGTTTTTGGCCTCCAGGATTACAGGTAAAAACAAAAACAAAGTATTTTGCGGCACAATGTCATGTAAGCTACTTGCTGGCTTGCGGGCACTGATATACCCACAGCGACAGTGGCAGAGGTGATGTTGCACGATTTGTTTGCTCCCAGTGTATAATTACCAAAATATCCAACTTTTGCTTTACGGTTCCCTCGACTTAAAAACTAACTTATCCTCTGCATGTGCTTTGGTAAACGTTAACAAATTTTTGAACGCCACAGTTATAATGTTGTGGAAATGAATGTCACATTACGCAATTCAGCATGATTAATTTTCCAGTTCTGTTTAAGGCGGTGTTGGATGTTGTTATGGCTAACAGTCATTGGTGTGGTTTAAGACGCGGACACCCTGTGCAGTTCTGTAGCCTGCCTGCTGGACTGCATCAACAAGCTGCAAACACAGTGGTTAGCTTCTTGAAGCTTTACATGATCAAGAAAAATATCTGACTTTGCTGTTACTTTTTTCATCTTTATCAGCTTCTGTGGGGTTTGTGGGGGTGCAAGTCCACTCCAGGGTTTGTGTATTCAGTGCGTGTTTGTGTGCATGTAGGTAAGTAGAGTAAACGTGTGTTTTTGTGTGTTACTGTCACTGGTTTAGCTGCTTCTATAACAAGCTCACCCACTGGTTTCAATTAGAAATGTAACTGTAACAGAAGTTTTCATGTACAAGGTTGTCTTTTGCTATCGTATATAACCAACTGTCATTTCAAAGAAGTCAATACTTCTCTCAAAGTTTTTAGTTTTTCTTTATTTTTTTATTTCTTCTCTCATCAATCTGGCCTCCTCCTAGTAGTAAAGTTGTAACAGCGTCTTCTCTTGTTTCACACCAGCGAGGCTCCACAGACACACACACACACACACACACACACACACAGGAAGGCGAGGGCTGGGATGGAATTGAAGTAATAAAAACCCCTTTGTTTTAGTTTGTATTGGACCATTCATCATCACTTTATTTAATACGAGGCTGTAATTGTGCCATCCCCAACCATCGCTAATGGCTGTGTTCGTCTGTGTTTGCTTTGTTGATGGAAATGAATGAAATTAGGATAAACAACCGCAGAGTCGCGTGTAATCAAGCCCTGATTAATGTACCAGCGTTTCAGCGCCGTTTCTCATTCCACAACACCTGATATCTTTCCCATAAACAAATTGTGTTTGTCTAAATGAAGAAATTAAATGACGCATTTGATGAGTTTATGATTGACCCGGTCCGGCTCGTGGCTCATTACTCTCTGTCTGTTGAGGCCAAGAGGTATGTGACTAATGCTCTGTCACTTCCCACATGAGAATTTATCACCACCACTGATTAATGGCAGCCAAACAGCATTTTAATAATTTTATGATTGTGGTTTCTGGCAGTCACAGAGAGAGATCGAGAGAGAGAGAGAGAGAGAGAGAGAGAAGAAGATGGAAGGTAGTGGGGGGGAGGGGGGTGTTTAGAGGGAGAGGGTCCAAAGAGAGACAGAGAGAAAGCGACAGAAAGTGTTCATCCCAGATTAAATGTTTCATGCCATTGCAGGCTGAGCAGACGGAGGCATGATTATGCGCTGTATGAACATCCTCATGAATCTTGAAAAGTATTTCATACACATGTTTAATGAATTTCTTCCCCTTCATTAATACATTTACTTTTTCCACTGGAAAGCAACAAATTGGCAACAAATCTGCGTAAAATACCTCAACAATGAGCGATTGCTTCCCTCAGGAGGTGAAATATGGAGGCGGATCTGGGAATGGGACTGATTTACAGGTTACAGGTTAGGGGAAGGTAAGGGTTAAAACATTGGTGTGGCAGATGGAGCTCATGATATAGCCAGTAGATTTTACAGCACAGTATGATATTTTATGGCATTAACAAAGGCTATGACTGTATATTAGTTTCAGTTTAGGAATCAATGTTACTTAATTCATAATAATATAAAATCAATCATGAACTGCCCTTTTAAAACATATTTGAATATACAAAGAATTTCTGTAAATATTCATGATGTTTTTTGACAATATGCTTCAGTGACTAACCAGAGGACTACAAAGAGTCAGCAAAAAAACTTAAAGTCAATAAGCCTGTCTGTGGTTACTGTCTGCACTAAGATTCATTAATATGGTTGCAGACCTGAAGTGGGTATGCTCCAATCTGTGTGACTGTTTGTTGAATGAGAATCGAAAAGAGAGGCTATGTACGTCAAGAGAAATGACAACATTGACATATGGAGCATGTGTGTGTTAGCGGCAGTGGAGACACTTTTTTTTTTATAAGAGGATATATGGGCCTGTGCCTTATTACCACCCTGGGTCCATCTCAATCAGCCCTCAGTTTGTAATATGATCTGTAAGTACATAAACTTCATTTCTTCCTGTTTCACAGGAAGGAGTCAAATGTAGGGAATTAAAACAAAATGTAAAAACAATATAAAACAATTTCTGTTCATATACACAGCAGATGGTTCAGGCAAATGTCAATCAGGTATTAGACTTAAAATCATGCATATATTTTATCCATTGGCTACCAATGCAAAAATGTAATGGCAGTGTGCAGAAACATTACATATGTGCATGTATGTGCTTATATACCCTAACAGACATATATACACAGATATTTGTGCTCTATCTTTAGCCTATTGTTGCTTTGTGTTTTATCTCTGAAACACTTAATCAACTTAAAATTAATAGTTATACATGAAAATGTGCGTGAAATTAGAAAAATTATCTAATCCCCTCATATCTCAGGACAGACAACTTGTTGTTTATAAAACTAAACAAAGTTTTAAAAAATGCACCTTGACATATTACTGATTTCAAATGTGGAATGAATTTGGCGTCATCATATTTGTAACACCCTGATTATTTAAGTGTTTGTTATGTATTATGACCTTCTTCTGTAAGATTGATGCTTTAGCATGTGTGCATGCGTGTGCTTACATTTGTGTTTATTCTCAAGGGGCTGAAGAGTTAAACTCTACATGCCAAGGCACATACTGTACTGACTCCAATGGTTTTGAACAGCATGTGTTTCATTCCTGCCACACCAGCAACCTTTCAAAGTGAATGTTAGTTTGAATTAGATTAGTGTGGGTCATTTTTCCTCCTAACTCAGAGACACAGGAATAAACGCAGCACGGCTGATAAACATTTAGACACCTGTCGTCTCCAATCTCACGTTGCAGGGCTCAGGAACAGATGGAAGTCATGAGTTATTTCAAACTTCTAATGGAGTCCTAATTTTGTACAGATTGCACTCTTACCCTGCCCCAACTAACATACACGCTCAGCTTATTTCTCTGCTCTCTCCTGTTACATGCTTCTGTCCACACCATCTCCTACTCTCAGTCTCCTGCACAGAGAAATATGTCCAGGAGATCCCGTAAAACATAATGTATGAGGTAAATGTTGTCAACAAATGCCAGTAAAATAAAGGTTATAATCTAAAAACTTAAATTTAAACTTATTAGTGGATTTTTATATAGTTTTAATAGTCTTTTTTTAATAGCCTGATCATGCTTTTATCAGCTGCCCCAATAAGAAACTAGCCAACCCACAAACATCTCTCTCTTTTATGAAATTAATTTCGCTTTAATTCATTTCCACCAAATCCTCACTTTTACATTCTGAGTGGCATGCCAATAAGAGACCATCCATGGACCACTGCAGACTTGAAACCTGTGGTGTGCCACTTCCTTGTAGTTGGGTATGCAGACTGCTGCCTGGGTGAAATTCCACTTTTACAGTTTCATGTGTTTTAGATTTTTATGTAATTATGAGTTTTATCTGATTTCAGTGCAGGAAATCATGGATTGCAAGTTTGTTGATTTATTATCATAAGCAGGCAAAGCAATGCCAGCAATTATTATACAGCAGCTTCACATCCAGACCGTGGAGGTTGGACAAAAACTTTAATGTTATTAATATAATTTTTCCAAAGGCTGTGTCATAACCTATTTCGCATTAGTGCTTTGTGACTGAATAACTTCCACATTCATACAGACTACCACTCTGTCTTAGGAGGTGATTTCCAACCATGATTAACCCAAACATGCGCGCTTCCACTGTAAGTGTTCAGTTTGACTCTGCTGGTACAGCCATTACACCAGACAACACATAAATCAGCTGGTGAAATTATCTCTATTGGCTGTGATTCTTTTCTTCCCAACACATACTGTAGTCTCAGTGCTTATGTCCCCTGTCTTCAGATGTCGGCATCTCCACTTCCCTTCTTCCCTCACGGTTCTTCATGTTCTTTTCATTCGATCTTGGCATTGCAGTTACTCTCCACACTTAGACATAACAACTCAAGCAGCTCACAGGGGCCTGATGACAGAGACATCCACCCACATTCATTCAAAAGGGCCGCTGTGCCACATTATTTACAGTAGGCCACACGCATGCATGCATGCACACACACACACATTTACACCCATCTAAATTGTTCATTTGTCCAAGATGCCGCACCCAACACTTATCTCCTTTCTTCCTTTCTTCCTCTCTCTTCATCCCTTTGCCTAAAGCCAGTGCTTCCAATAGAGGAGTGAAGAGAAATAAACAGTTAATTAATCCTCCATTGGCTCAGTCTTGCATATTTCTGCCTAATTAGTAAACCAGGCAATAAGGGGCCCCTTGGTACCCGTCTCCTCCCAGCCAGGGCCCCGTCTCCCAGAGCAGAACTTCAGCCGTGTGTTTAAGGAGAAATAAATATCAGAAAGTACATTGCTCCTCTTTCATCTCCTCATGCTGAGAAGAGGGAATTGCTGTGGGAGAATTAATGTTCATTTAATTTCCCTTCTTTCTGCTGCTCATATATTTGCATTCTTCAGGTATTTCTTGTCTCTCCATGCTTCCCTCACTCTCTCGCTCTCTCTCACTCATATACACACACAGAACAGGACCTTTTTCATAGCTACTACATCTGCAGGACACATGTTCGGTAAATGCACATTTGTGTGAGTGTCTGTTCGCCGTGAATTAGTGCGTGTTAGCTTAAAAGAAAGATGTCCGGGCCTGTATCTGCTGATGGTGAAAGTATGTTTTTCTGATGTCTTGAACATTATCCCTTGTTACTAAAAGCTAATCTGTCTTTCTCAGTTTGATTCATGTCTTTTTAGAGCCAATGGACAAAGTCAAAGCCAATTCTGGCTGCAGACTCCAGCGCAGAGATTGATGCGATCAGCTCTGTTCATACTCAGAATAAACCTATCTTGATCTGCGGCTTTGTGGATATATATCCAGAGGCCAGTTTCAAGCTCCACAAGTGGCCTATGGGTTTTAGTGACTGTCGCATACCTGCAAAGTCACAAAGAGCCAGGCACGCACATGTTGAACTGCTTTTGGCAAAAGCCCCACTAAGTAACATTTCTAAAAATGGCAAGCAGAGGAGTTCAGCTTGAATCAAATGCACACTGTTTTGTTTCAGTGTAAGTTCTGGTCTAAACAACTTCATCCAATCAGTTATTTAATACAGCATTTTGTATTAAAGTGTCTTTATCAACAGGTTTTCACTTTCAATTCAAGTCATGCTGTCCTTCTAATTTGAAGAAATTAAAATTTTTATTTTTTTTCCGTTACACAATTCAGTAAACTTTTTAAAGTAGAACTTAATATCACCAAGTTTCTAGTTAGAAAGAATAAGTGGGCGTTCAGACTGAAAACAGCCCTGTGATTAAAACAAGGCAGGGGGCTGCTTGGTGGAAGAGTGTTGTTTCAGGTGCCAGTCTGAGTAGTAGATTGATAAGTTTGAATGTGCATCAGATGCCAAAACACTGCACAGCTTTTTATATTATGAGAAAAGTTATATTTTGTTGTGGCAGGTAAAATATGCTGTTCATTTTAGAAAGTAATCTACCAGAAATGTGCACTTGTCTGTGTTTAATTGGCCAGTGCAGCACCTTGTTGGATGACACTACGTCAGAAGTTGAGAGCCAGTTTCAAAGGAATGACAGACGTTTTTATGCCTCCGCTCCGCTCTAGCTGTGGCCTTAGGTATTATGTTTTCAGGTTGTCCAACTGTCCGTCCCACTCTCATGAACGCAATATCTCAGGAACACCTTAAAGGAATTTCTTCAAATTTGGCACAACCGTTAACTTGGACTCAAAGATGAACTGATTAGAATTTGAGGGTTAAAGGTCAAAGGTCACTGTGACCTCACAAAATGCATTTTTGGCCATAACTCAAGAATTCATACGCTATTATTTAGCTTAAATGTCTAAAAGGATAAAATGATGTGATGACATTTTATTGTCCAAAGGTCAACTTCAGTGTGACGACAAAATGTTCTGCAAAAACACGTCTGACCATTACTCAGTGCTGTAACTCAGGAACAGACAAGGAGATTGTGACTATGTTTCCTGCAACTTGACCAGTTGGCAGAGGCGTATAACTGCGAGGTGTGAATGAAATGTCTTCATTACTTCGTAGTCCTCAGATCACATAGTAACTTTCTTGTTTTTCAGTATCTGATCAAATGGTTTGGCCACAACTGGCCTGAGGCTGCCGCTCAGTGTCGTACTGATGCATCCTCACTGTGAGATAAGCTGTGCGTTCTGAAAATGTTTCATATGTAGAAACGCACACCAGTAGAGAAATGTAACAGATGTGGGTTAACCTGGCTGGCGTTGCCTGTCATCCATGTCGTCCTTGCAAACACACTGATACCAGCACCAGTACTCTCAAACTCTGGTTCACTTGGTCCTCTTTAACCTGTGTGTGTGAGAGAGAGAGGAAGGATGTGTGTGATCTATGTGCAATCTATATATCTGAGATGAGTTGAGCTCCAGTAGTGAATTAGATGTGTAATCTTGTTTCTAATAGTGACAAACCTTTAAATCCCCAATTGGTGCTAAAACCAGACAGGGTTTTACTGAACCAGGTATGACCTTTGACCATGAGTTGATAGAGTCTATGTACTTACAGAAGCTTAGTCTTGATTACTTCTGCTGGGACCAGTTCACTAACAGGAGGAAACAGATGAGTCGTGTCACAGTAACAAGGGGATCCTCAACTTTGAAAAAATGTACAGTATGTGGGACAAGTGGAAGTGTGTGTGTGTGTGTATGTATATGTGTGTGTGTTGGTTTTTTTTTTGAAGGGGGGGGGGTCTCCAGATCAGGACTAATCGGTGGGATCAGCTGCAGTGAATAGGCTAGTCGTTATTCTGAATTGGCCACGATATGTGGTTATATGGTAGAGAGCGAGGGTTTAAATCCCTCAGCCGGCATTGTTGGGCCCTCTATACAAGCTGGCTTTACTCTGTGTGTATACACACACACACACACACACACACACACACACACACACACACCCCTATACACACACACACACATATACACAGCAGTATGAGAGCAGGGATGAGCGTTAATGATAAATGTATAATCCCCACGCACACACACACACCATTAAACCCAGTGGATTACAGCTTGGGGAATTACAGCAGGGATTTCTGTTGTCTCTCTTTCTGTCTTGCTCTTTCCTCCTCTGCTTTCACTGCCCTCGCTTGTCAACAGCCCCACTTGGCCCGGGCTGCCAATCCAAAGCTTTGATGAGGCAGTGTCAGCTATTTGTTTGGCCGTACACAAATGGATCTCTGAATAGAAGAGTGTATGAGAGAGAGAGAAAGAAAAGCTGAAGGAAAGGGAGAATGGCCATCTTGGCATGTGATAATATTGAGAAATAATCTGCCACCTTCCTCCTCCTCTTCCCCTTGTTTCTGTTGTCTCTCTCACAGGTCTCTCTCTCTCTTTCTCCCCATTCTTAACTCTGTCTCTCGCCCTTTATCTCTTAAACACAGACTGTGCCAGTGTCGGCTTGCAGCTGATTACCGGTGTAATCACTCACATTTTAGATGATCTGATAGGAGAAAAGGCCTTCAAATCATCTTAACACCCCCCCGAATCCTGTGAACTCCTTCTCCTGAAGATGGTGGCCAACAGCAACTACTTTATTTTTGTCCTCAGTATTTTCTGTCTTAAACAGTAGGCCAGAAAATTCCCTCAGAAAAGCCCAGTTAGAACAATGCCTGGGTAAGCCCATTCTGCCAATATCCACTGCCTATTTCAGTGTAATGTAAGCCCTGGATTTGCCAGTGTAAGTAGATTGGGGCACAATGTAAGTACAAGTGGAGTTGATGTAGCTAACTTTGTACTAAGTGAAAGCCTCCTATGTCTTCGTGAGTGCCGCTCTCTGCCTCTGTCTGAGTTTGTGGAGCTTTTAGTAACAGACAACTGGCTACAGCAGCAATAATTACTGAGGGGCAACAGGCTTTCACTGCAGCTCACTTTTAGTTTTACTTTGTGTGTTGTGATTGGGCATTGGTCAGAATTTTTCTGCCACCGATCAGAAACATAAAGCATACTTTTCCTTTTACAATATAGTGCTGGTTATTCCGCATCTCCTCATAGTTTGCTGGTTGGTTTACCTTCCTGTATGGTTTACCTTCCAGTATGTGTTACAGTATGTGTGTGTATATATATATATACAAGTTGAGCTACCGTTTGACAAAGCTCAGCCATATTAGTTTTATGTAGTCAAGAACAATATTTATTAAAAAAGACATTTCAGTTGACTGCTAACACAGATTCCATATGGTCTCATGTTTTTATCCCGTGGTAAACCGTTTAAAGGAAATCTCCATGAGACCTGAAAGTTGTTGCTTTAGTTCCTCAACGGGTTTGAAGTGATTGACACTTACACCTCCCTCAGTATCCACCATTTCATGGCCCTGCAGCAAGACAGTCAACCTGTAACTGCAGCGGTTAAGCTGCTCTGTAGTCGGTAGTGGTCAGATAGCTGCTGTACTGCGTCATGGTGCTCACTGGATCAAACCTCGGTAATAAAAAAAAGAACTTGCCTAATTAATGACTGAAGATTCTTCCTCCATGTTACGTCACAACATCAGCGTTTCCCTCCAGTATTCAAAGTCATGTTGCTACTGTACTATTTGGATTAAGGTGTCTACATGAATGAAATATGCTTTAATTATGTGAGTGAAATTAGAGCAGTAGTAATGATCAGAACAAGCTCAATACATGGCAGATTTACTTAATTGTCTTAATCGAGTTAATATTGGAAAAACTGCAGGCCATGTAAACTAATCACTGCTCTGAAAAGCACCACAGTTTTTCTTTTGTATGTTTGTGTGAGTGTTACAGCTTGGGAGCTGTTAATTACACATGAAGGGCTCCCCTAGCAGCAGGCTGGGAGCCCTAAGGGGCCAGTGGTGGGGCTGGTGGGAAGGGGGAAACAGATTATGGTGGTCTCGGGGCACCAATAGATGGCCAGATGAACCAGCAGGGGCCCCTTTCTTTTATTCATTCCCCCAGTGGACCCCTCCACAGGTTGGGGACATGAGGCCTGCTCACATTAGTCCAAGGCTGCGTTATAAAATGGTTATTTTTGTGTTGAACAAATGGTTAAAATAATTGTAATAATAGAGCAGGTGAAACACACAAAGTTTAGCATTTGAAGTGTTTGAATGGTTTGGCTTTGAATGAAGCTCAAGTTGGCTGAAGTCAGCAGATATTGTTTGTAGGCGACTGTGAACATCTACAGCCTAAAAAAAAAAGTGTGTGTGCATCATATGAGTCCTGTAACATGCTACTGTATCGTCTTAATGAGATGTGTGTGTCCAGGGGTGATAATCCTGTCTCCCGTCTGCAGAGCCCCAGTGAAACCCCACTAAGCCACTTCATTCACTTTGATCCATTTTTGGGGGCCAGTTTAATTTCCCATAATGCCGCTGATCAATGATTTCCTTTCAGCGCTGATGTAATTAGTGGTTTTAAACTAGTTTTGTGCTCTTATCTGACTGTGTTTCTTTTGAGGGGGAGAGTGGAATTTATAATTGAGGAGCTTAAAAGAAAGATCAATATCAGCTCACAGAGGGTTACATGAACATATGAGCACAAACAGGGAAGTGTGTGTGTGTGTGTGTGTGTGTGTGTGTGTGTGTGTGTGTGAGAGAGAGAGAGATATTTATAGGGAAACACAAATCTTATCCATTACTATTTACTGTTTTCTCCTAACCTACCGCAGTCAGTCCTGTTTATATTAGTGTGAAAATGAACGGCCACAACAATTAAAATCTTCCCCTAAACAATTCCAGCTCTTATGCATAATTCATCATATTAATATATAAATCTGGTATTATCCAATCAAGAAAGTGTTGTTTTATTAATTAACTTGATTAAGTGGTAAGCTTGAGTAGAATGGATTGTTTGCAAATGGTCAAATTATTAGTACAAACCATTGTTGGTGTCCTAACTGATGTTCAAGTGCTATTAGCTCCTCAGTACAGATGAGTTGAACTTTAATTTTATAAGCACTTCACAGACCTTTCAGACTGTGAGAAGAATTACAGGCAAGCCGCGTTGCATGAAGCATCACTGGGTCTCATTTTGGCTGTTGAACACACTGTAGTAGCACAGATAGAGGCGGGTGTCAGAGGTTGAGTTAATTAACTCAGTTTGTGGACGGTGATGCAACAGGGGAAAACATGGCTCAAGTGTCTGATTAGAAATGTTAATGATAATTCTAAATGTAGCTCATTCTATGCAGCGTTTCATGGAGTGGATTTGAAGTTATTGTATTTCCTTTTTGCTGCTATTGCCCCCCCATAAAAAGTTAATGTTGCCTTGCTCACTGTCAGACACACTCGACTAAACAGTTTCCTGGTGTGCTTTAATGCCATTTTGTGTGTTTGTTCTTAAGAGTCTTGTCCAGTGTGAATTATAGAGCTGTCCACAATGTGAGACAACTCCCAGAGCCTTCCACCTGTCATTTAGTGGGCAGGGTCCACCTCCTCTCCACTCTGCAACAAAGACAGAGACCACTGGCTAAATGCAGGCCTGTGTGTGTCTGCTGTATTTAGGATGGTGTTAGTAAACTTCATGACATAATTTCATTAAGGCATTTAACTAGAGGCACAATGACCTAGTATTAAGTTGATTGCTTTAATCTGTGCTGGCGTATTGTGCTGAGTAAATGTTAAACACAATCAAATGAGGCTCTGCCAGTTAAAAAACTGCACAGTGTGTAGCACAGTAAAACTGTTGTCGTCAGTGTTGTTTAAAGAACATCAGCAGCTGTCTACAATTTGCTAAAAGGAGATTAATTTACTGGCTGTCAATTTTTGGAGTTTGAAAGACTATGTATATTTTAAAATGTGATTGTTAAAATCAACTAAGATGTTAACCCTGAAATGATCAAGCCAAGAAGGAGTAGAGAAAATATTTGGGCAGGATTTTATCGAACCACTATTTTCATTATTGATTAATCCATAGTACACACTCTTAATTCATCAGTTAATTGTTTGGTCTACAACCAATGGTCCAAAGCCCAAATAGATTAGGTTTTGTGTGACATTAGACAAGAGAATTAGCAAATCCTTATATTATAGACTCATCAAAATAGTTGCCAATTAGATTTCTGTTGATTCACTTATTGATTAATCCACTGATCTAAACTCTAAAAGTGTAATTTTAATTATTTTTGGGTGAGTGGTCGTTCCACTTCTGCATGCTGTAGTTGTTGCACAAACCTCATGAGAGATGTAGATTTATTTTAGACTTGAGGGATATTTCTCTGAATCACACCATGCCTTAGATTAGACATTTCTATTCCCTCTTGACATTTCCCTGACAGTGACCTTGTGGTTATTACTGACCAGTAGCCCCCTCTCTCATTTACCTGGCTTTCCTTTGAACTAAGCCCATACTGCAGGGCTTACACACTTGTGTGGAAGGCCAGAGCCTGAAATTACCACCAGACCCTCTGCCAACGCCTGACGAGGTAGTCATTACCAAAAAAAGCCTTCCAGTTTTTCACCCTTTTGAAGTGTGTCAGTACTTAGAAAGATAACAATGCTCATGCCCTTTAACCTTTTTGGGCTCTTCAGCTGTGTGTGTGTGTGTGTGTGTGTGTGTGTGTGTGTGTGTGTGTGTGTGTGTGTGTGTGTGTGTGTGTGTGTGTGTGTGTGTGTGTGTGTGTGTGTGTGTGTGTGTGTGTGTGTGGACTTCCCTGTTTTCATTTGACTGACCGGTCTTTAAAGTTGCTCACTGGTCTGGTTACAGCCAGAGGATGAGGCATGGCATTGAGTAGTTTCAAATGGAACTAAACTAAGCCTATATGCAAACAAAACCCAGGGAATTAGGGGAACTAAGCTGGCCTGTTCACAGTAACTCCTCGGCCAATGTTGAACCACAGAAGAGGAGAGAGTGAAGGAGAGTAGGGAGGGACGGAGCGAGGCTCTCTGAATTCTCATGAAGGGCCTGTTCTTTTAATTGTGTTGAACAAAACAACAGGGGCTGAGTAATGGGGTTTTAAAGCGAAGCACATTTGGATAGATTGTGTAACGCCCTGTGTGGGTGTGAGGCGGGGAGCAGAGAGGAGAGAGAGGGAGAGAGACACCGAGGGCGAGTGGGCGGTATTGTGTGGCAAGAACAAAAGGCGAAAGTTGGCAAACGGAGGCACCCATCGAAAAGCCTGGAACCAAACTGGCCGGCTAATTACTGACATGCATTGTCAAGGAGGAGGAAACACAACAAAACCGGGATAAAGATTAATTTTATACCTCATCCTCCTCACTGTAAACACAGAAACAAATCCTGTAAATTGAAAAAGAAAAAAAACGAGGCAGGCAGATAGAGGTAGAAGGGATCAGAGGGATAAAGCTATGGGAGAGTAACATAACAAAGCAGTTCTAGTAAGGCTTATTCTGTCAATCCCTCCTCTCAGACATATGCTATAGACTTGTCTTTACGTTGCTCACTGTCTCTTCTAAGAAAGGTAAAGAGTTTGGAGAGAGGACTGTTTATGAAACGAACAGAGAAGATAAACAGGCCTGGAGTGCATGTAAAGTTACTGCCAGTGTTCATATTTTTAGGTCAGTTATAAAAGAAATATAGTGCCAAAGGTTGCAAAGATGGCCAGAATAATATAGAGGCTGCAGTTAGGAAGCACAGAGGGCAAGATCTTGAGTGGGTTGTAATGCAGCGATATCTTGTGGAGGAATTTGCAAAGAGAAATAAAGAGAGGAGGAGAGAGAAAAGGTGGGAATGAGTGCTAGGATTATTAATATTGGTGTTTTTTGGAGAGAGCACTAACATCTCCTGACATGTTTGCTCTGCATCTAGCTCTTTCAGACTTTGGTCTGCCATTTTTCTCATTCTTTGCTCCTTTTTTTTTTATTTCTCTGTTCTATTTTGACAAGTGTTTCGAAAAATCGCTTGTCATCCTCAAACTATGCCAGGCTGGTTTTCTTTTACCCCCTTTTTTTTTCTTTTTTTCATTACCATGGAGGTTTCACGAGCGTACGCCGGCGATTTGGAGATGAAAGGGATGGAATCATCCCGATTCCTGCCCCGCCACTGAGCTGCTCAAACTCCCTGACAAAGCTGTCAGACTCCATTTTGACTCCAACTGCCAGAGTAAACTTGCTCTGCCATTTACAATCAACAAGAGGAAGCACAAAGTCCCGCTCCAGCCCATGTCAGAACCCTCCAACCGCTCCCCTTTTTCAGAAGCATTAAAGTGTATTTTCTCCCTTTCTTTCTCTCTTTGCAGTTTGTCTGTCTGCTTATATTTCTTGCTCTTTTTCCTCTTTTGTTCTTCCAGTCTCAGTTGTGTATCTTGTTATAATTTCTCTAGTGAAAACACTGCCAAGTGTAGTTAGAGATGTTTATAGCCGACATAAGACATATGCATCGACAAACTCACAAGTAGTCATCGTGTACACAGTTTTGGTCTTGGTATTGTTTTGTTTTACCATATTTTTATGGTGTTTGCTTATGTTTGACAAATCATCCACTGTTTGTTTCTTTGACATCCTGTCAGCTTACAGACATAAAATACAATGAAAGTGAGGATGCTCATTTGATATTCCAGTTATTTTGTCTGTTGCTGCATGGGAAAATTATTATGAGGTTATTGCAAGTCATTTCCACTTATTTGCCAACAGGGAATTCCCTAGTCTCCTAGTTTTTGCCATCATGCCTTCAAGAAATCATGTTCAACTTCTGCAGTCGGCGTGTAGAAGTTTACCTTACACTGCCAGTTTCCTAAAAGAGATTTAAACATGTCTTGTCAACACATTGACATTTCTGCTGTGGTTATGTCTATAGGTTTTTATGAATAGACATTAATTGTAATGACATCATATCCTCCAGTGTAAAACTCCTCAGCAAGAGGCTCGGGTTTAAATGGAGTTGATCATCATTGAAAAATGCAAAAAGTAGGAAAATAGGGGTGTGATTAATAACAAACGTATATACATGGTAATCTGTACATTGTTTTTTTATTTTAATTTTCTGAGACACGTCACAGTCACACAACCAGGAGTTTAATGTCTATGAGGACACAGCCTGGATGGGGAACAGCACACATCGATATGAGAGAGAGGGAGAGATGGAGGATGCTTGGCTTCTCTCCAGCAGAGATGCTCCTGGTGTGAGGGAGGACGAGTTTCCATTCTGTGGCTGAGCTTTCATGTAGAGACACCCATGAGGGAATAAAAGAAAGAGATGCACAGAGGTGAGAGGGTGGAATGAGATGTTTACTGGGAAACATTTGAGCTTTGCTCCAGATGTACCACCAGCCTTTGAAATAGAGCTGAAGTGTTTAATTAATTAATCAGTTCTCACAGACAGAAAAACAGTGATTTTGATCGTTTTAATCGTTTTTAAAGTAAAAATGCCAACATTTGCCGTTTCCATCTACTCTAGTGAGGACTCAAAACTTTTCTAAGTCTAATATGGTAGAAAACAAAGTATCTTTGGGTTTTAGACTGTTGGTTGGACAAAAGTCAATTCAAGTCAAATCATTTATTTATATAGCACTGACTCACAACAGAAGTTATTTCAGGGCACTTTTCATACAGAGCAGGTCTAGACCATACTTCTAATATTATTTATAGAGACCTGACTCTCACACATGATGGAGCGCTGGAAAAACTCCCTTTTAAGAACCCAACTCATGGCGGGGGGCCGTCTGCCTCGACTGTTTGAAGATGTCACCTCGGGCTTGAAGAATCTACAACAGGAATTTCTTACCATTTTATAGATTAAACCATAAATCAGTTAATCAATGAAATAATTTGTCAGATTAACCAATAATTAATGATTAATATTAAAGTAATATTTATTTGCAGCCCTACTTTGAAATTTTAAATAATATTATTTTATTATCATGTAGAGGCAAACTCACATTAATCATACAACCTGATTATAGTGACCATGTCTATGAAATGATTGAGGTAATGATTATCACTGGAGTTGAAGACTTCAGTCATAATCAGAGTTGCTCTGATGTCACCATATCACAGCTCTGCTTTGAGTGTGTTTGTATCTGTGCCGATTCGTATTTGTGCACCAAAATCATCTTAATAACTTAATTATTTCCCAGTTACTTACTGAAACAGACACCTCACCATTACAAAGGACAAAATCTGCACCTGCCCAGTTTATTCTGCCTCGCTCAGCCCAGCCCGACCGGGCTCAGCGTGGCCCAGCTCGGCTTGGAATGAAACGACGCGTCCATAATCTCTGTGCCGGCATGTTAATTTTCAAGTCAAAGGGGCAGCTCCCTTTTCATCACGGCGGAGGCTGTGGAATATTCAGCGCGCTGCAGATGTTCATGAATAATGTCTGTGGCCAAACCCCTGGCTGAGGCTGGGGGAGGAGGGATAGAGGGATGGGAGAGGAAGAGGGGAAGGGAAGGGGGTAGGGGGAGGTAGTGAGGCCAGATGAATTACACGTAGGGGGGATCTGACAGGCGGCGTGGAGCTTTGTGATCATTCCAAAGTTCTAATAATCTCTCTCACCTTCTCCATCTCCCCAGTAATGAAAGAGAATAGGTGATTGCACCCCGGGCTATGTTCCCCGCGTAATGACTCCTCCAAAGGCACAGAGCCGCCAAGGAAAAATGAACTTTGAATGAATGGTGAATTGGCTCTGACAGAGTGATAGACTGTGACACAGATTCTGTAGCAAAACAGACGTAGTGCTAATTGATTATCAATATTTTAGGCAAAGTGATGAAAATAAGTATTAAGAGATGAGAAAGAGGGAAGAGAGAAGGGAGTGCACCACACTACCTTCGAGGGGGGCTGTCATTTGTCCAACCTCCATCGCTCTTTCTCTGCTCTCTGCTTCTACTCCTCCTGCGGCCAGGCTGTCTCCCCCTTCTCCCCCATCTCCCCCCTCTCCTTGGTGCCACTCACAGCCTGCCCTCGCCCTCTCTCATGCATTCTTTCTTTCTGTTTTCCTTCATCATATCTTATGTGCTGACATTGTAGCGTTAATTACCAAATATGTCCCTGAACTTTGCATTAATTTTGTAACGCTTTGCTTTATTTATTGCCTCTCGCTCACCTGCGTTTGTGTTGTGAAGCATGTTATCAGGCCAGTGTTAGTCACCGTGTCCCTCAGAGTGTGTAATTTAGGGTTTCAATCACTTATTCATTTTTTTCTTAAAGAAAGAAAATAAATCAAACACTTTATTCAAATACATTGTTGAACATGAATACAGTCTTTTGGGGTAAGTATTACATGCACACATACACTCATACACTCCACTAACCATCCGTGAAGTCCACACCAAAGAGCAGGCAGGAACTAGCCGAGACCACCAAGTTTGTGTGTCTGTTCTGCAGTGTGTGTTTATTCCTGTAATGTGGTCAGTTGTGCTGAGCCCCATTGACGCTGCCAGGGTCCTGGCTCTCCTGCTTTTCTTTTCTAAGTGGCCGCCCTTCTGAACCTCCTTGTGTCAGCACTGCGATTAGCGGCTCCAGTTTACCTTTCATGATAGACTTAGTCCCATCTCCCCCACTACCACAACCACCGCCGCCACCAACACTACACACACATGAGAAACACACTCAGTGGTGTGCCATCACAATGGCATCCAACAGGCTTTCAGCAGGGGAACCAGAGCCTATTCTCCACCATTCAACAGCACGCTCAAGTGCATTCACACTGGAATAAATGAGCAGATACAAGCGCACACATACACACACATACACAGGGCAAGCATATTTTTGCTCTGAAATGCATTACACATTATAACCATGATCACACAGAGTTGGATTTTACTTATTGGGGCTTGAAATTACTGAATTTCAGCAGCATCCCCAGAAAATTTTTTTTAGAATTTATCAAATAAGTGGAAAAAAATTTGATTATTTATAGATCTCAGCAAAAATGCAAGCAGTTATAAGTAAATATATAAATAGGTTGGAAATTTTGTATTATTTTTTGTTGAATATTTTTGTACTTTTGTACTACAATTTGAGAATTTCTGTAATAGTCAGTAGCTGCAGATAACTAGTCATCAAATAAAAGCCTGTGCTGTCTGTGTGCCACTAACAATTTTGTTTTTCCTGAGCCAAACAGGGCTTCTGAATTGCATTGTTTTATGTGGAAATGGGAGGTGCTGCTTCACGTTTGAAAGTAATCTTCCAATTTGACCATATGTTGTGTAAGAATCCATCAAATATGCAAGCACATATTGCAGGGGTTGGATGAATTTGATTCTTGCCATTTTAAGATCACAAATTCATGTCTGCACTGTGGTTTGTAGTCGATAGTAAAGCTGGATTTTCTGTGTCTAGAGGTACACCCAGTCCTGGCATGCACCTACTAAAAAACACTATATATAGGGGCTGCATGTGTAGGAAAATTATTGCTATTTCCTTTGCAAACTGTCTTTTTGTTTGGATTGTTGCAGTTTGTGAATTAAAGAATGTAAACGTGTCTTCAGTTCCTGCACAGGAGATGTATATGGTGGGTCGGCTGCAACACCTCGATGGAGGAGCATAAATCTGGCTTTAACTGTGCACTCACAGTGGCAGAAACAAAGCAGCAGCACTTATTTCATTTTTGAATGAGCTCTGTCAACAGAGAGTGAAGCATCAGACAGCGGAGCAACAGCTGGCGGAGAGATCACACATTCGGTGTAGCAAAGGCCATTTGAAGGGTGCATGTATGACTTTATGTTCCTCTGTTGTAAAACCTCCTCTGGCTTTAGTCTCTATCAGTCTGCTCCTTTTTGTGTCTGTGTCCCCATGTTTTTCTATGGCTAAAGGTCTATGTTGATGTTTTTTCATAAAACAATGCAACAGTTGACTTTGGTTTCCTTAAAAATTCCACACAGTGGCAACAAGTGAGAGCAGACTCTCTGACCACAAGAGGCAACTACTTGCCGATTAGGTGACATGATAAAGTTGCTGCCAGTATGGTCACAGATTATTTGGAACAGACAATAACATATACAAACTTACTTTTTACCCCTTTCACATTCAAACTGCTTTTTGAGAAACATGGCACATTGTAGCATCTCAGGATAATAGGATGATATGATGATTATTTATATTTTATATACTTGTGACAGGTAGCCTGGCATGAATCAGCAAATGTGGGCTGAACCTAGTTTCAACAATCCTACAAGGGATTTGTCTGTAAATGGGGTATCTGTAGGGCCCAGTGCATTAACGTGTTCAAAGGTTTGATGAGAAAATGATGCAGAAAAGCGATAGAGAGTTTTTAAAGAGAATGGGGTTAGGAAAAAGATAACAGAGGAGAGGTAAAGGATATAAAGGAGATAAAAGAATAAAACAGGGAGGCATACGATATAGACAGTGGCATGTGGAGACATGACAAGGTTGAAGTTGAGGGTGAGATGTCATTCAGAGGCCCCAGGATGCTTAATATTTCACCGAGTGATCCTTGCATTATGGATTTGGTCTGATTGCCCTCTCCAGACCTCTGTTATGCAGTTACTCGCTCATCTCAGCAAAGTTCTCATGATAGAACTTTTGTATTTATCTACAAGGCATGCCCACCCTCCTACTAAACCAATAAAATGACACACACACACACATACACATTAATGTAATGTTTTCTATAAGCCCTAAAAGGCAAAAATATTTACAGTTAAAAAGATATTTGCCATAGTGAGGTTTCAAGGTTGAACTTTATATGACCTGGATGCTACTTTATAGAGGCTTTGTTGTTAGATTTTTTTCCCCTCAGGCTTGTGTGTTATGCATTGGTGTCTGTAGTGATCTTATGCCTTTATATGAGTATATGGACATCCATGTGAGTTTATGTGTGGTTGTGTGTGCATGCACCCCATGGCAGTGCGTGGTCCTCAGAGTAACCTCCTTCTCTGATCTCTCTGACCGCTGGAGGCCTCTGCTCCTCCCCATGTTTTTAGCAGTTCTCCTCTCTGGCCCAGGGTCTGGGGTCTACACCCCTCTGAGCGCACTGGTGCAGCTGCAGAGTCATGGGATACGCTATCGCCCTTGGGTCTAGAGGGCAGGTTGGGGTGCTGGGCCCAAGCCACCCACATGCATCACGAATGCCACACTGCTCAGCTGCTTATTTCCTTGCTTGGCCCACATGAAACCTGTTCTCAACCCCAGACCTCCTGTGCAAGGTTTGCCCAAAGGAAGTAAGACCCAGACCCCAGTGTGTTGTCTGGAGCTAAGCGTAGTGTGGTGCAGAGGGGTTTGGAACATGGGGCTGAGGTTTATTGTACTGATCTTCCTTTTTATTCACTATCACTTAAAATTAACTCAAAATGTTATTAAAAGTCAAACAGCATGTTGTCCCCTCTTGGTCAAGTAGTTGAGTACTACTCATCGGGCTGTTTCGTCTACCTAGACATTTTTAGCCAGTTAGTTGTTAGTGTAGTCTTGCTCATTACTAGAAACTGGAGTCATTTTAAGAGGCACTAGATCCAAGAATAAGGCTGCATCTTACTATTAAATTGATTCAAATTAAATCTGCTCAATATGTTAATTTATCTGTAAAATCCTCTCCTTTTTTGCATTTTGCTTGAAAAAATGAAAAATTGAAATTGAATGAAAATTGCTGTCAATTAGTTGTTGGTTGTTCCACCCATTAAAGACAACTTTCCACGTGACAGCATTCACTCTTAGAGGTAACAGTACAAGAAACACAGATTTGATATTTCACTGAAATCAACTCTTCAGTTAATTGAAGAAATGCTCCGACTTCATTGACTTAATATCTTTCTTAATTTCTGGTCCAGCAGAGAGAAAAGGAGAGGATTAGTGTTAGATTCAAGTGTAGGTTTACTCTGCTGAAGTGGCCATGAAAATGTCCACAACTCTATGTGTATAAAACTACTTTGCAAAGACATTTTGCGAATTTGAATTGTATGAGTTTGTGTTTATTGTGTTGTATGTGTTTGTAGTTATACAGAGAAAATGAACTCTGACTGAATTACCTCCTGTTTTTCTTATAGATAAACCTCTTCTTAATCCCTCACCTCTTTGAGTTTGACAGATGCAATCTCAGCACGATCACTGACAAGAAAAATACGAACGTGGAGCCCAGGTGTCTAGAGTTAAGAGGCGGTTTTAAAAATTAATAGAACAAATGTTGCATAAGCAAGGCTCCAGAGTTTTACATGTTGGTTCTGACAATGTGGGTGTAAGTAGGGAAAGTCTCATTTCTTCACACATTCAGCTGAATGATCCAAATTGTCCTTTTGACTTCATGTGTAACATAGTGTAGAGATCAGCGTGTCAGTCTAGGTTTTATCAAGGTCCTCTGCCGCAACAAGTTGTCAGCACGAAATACTCGCAACTTGCATCTGGCTCCTTCATTTAGGCAGCCATTCCTCTCTGAAACATCCAGAACACCATGGGAGTATGAGCCCTAATTGATGCACTCCCCAGCATCAGAATATAGTTGTGAAAAAAAAAAAGCTCTTCAGACGATTGGCAATGAATAATAAATAATTGATTGATTTTGTAAGATATCTCTCTCTAATTGTTTGGTTTGTAAATATTTCATGGATGTCGTTAAAAATCAGCCTGATGACACATGCAGAGGGCAGCCTCCGCTAAAGATCATTCAAGCTCAGCTCTCCTGTTTTTTGTCCAAAGGATTTCACTCGGTATGATTTTCAAAACATAGGAGAACGATCATGTGGTTATGGCTGAGATGCTGATTCATATACAGTACTTTAGTGAATTGATTGCGCTGTCATGATTTTTTTTTTGTCAGGAAACTTTCTTCAGGTCCCATGCAAGTTGCACAATGTCATGCATAAATTCCTGCTGTAATATAAGCTTGCCTTTGAACGTATTTATGCATTTTGGTGTTAAATATTGAAATTACTTCATGTTTTACCTTCTCATCTATGCCTATCCTATCAGAATGCAGCCATGTTTGTGATACATCCTCGGTGAAGTTATACTATACGGCTACAAGGTCTAGATGAGCTGGTTTTGATTGAGGGTCCTGTACAAACACACAGGCACCTGCATTTAAATGTACACAGGAACATAAAAGTAAGGCCTGGCAGAAGCCTTCCACTGAAGTTGCCTGTGTGCTGTGCCACCTAGTGGTTGCTTCAGATGTTGCTTCTTCTTGTGAGCCATTTAACCTCTACACCTGCTGTAGATTTCTGCACTGGGAGATAAAGTGGGTTTTTTTCACCTGAATTCTCAGAAAGAAGACGATTAAAAGCCTCTCTTTGCCTTAAAGTACTGAGCACCTCTTAGCAATTACTGCACTACTACAGCTAGCGCTATAGCAGTCTTACATTACCCTGGTCTGGTCAGGTGAAGAACAGTTATCAGTGTAGATTCGGTAATGATAGATAGTTTTCTCAATAATTCAAATGGAACCTGTAAATAAAGTACCATTAAAAATGATGTAAGCAAGTGTTACATTTACTGTTCCCTTACTCACTGGAGACCTGTTTTTTTGTTTTTGTTTTTTTTTTTTTTTTTTGCTTTTTAATCTCTAGTTTATCTCATGCAGTCCGTGTCATGTGATCATGTGATGCTTTCTTTGTGGAACACAGGAAGATTAGTGTTTAACTGTCTCTCTCTTTATCATATGGTCTGTTCTGTTTACACACAGTAGTAGTGGTAACTGCGTCCTTCAAGTATCCCACAGTAGCCTCAGTATCTTCTGAATGTGAACTCTACTTTTTAGAATATAAAACCTGTATATGTCAGATTACTGATTTTCGAACCCAGACCGTTCCTTGAACTCTTTGACAGTTGAAAAAGAAATGACAGTAGAGCAACAGTGCAGTGGAGCTGTTATAAGTGGACAATGTCCATGTCTTCCCTTTTTGTGTACTTGTCTAATAGGGCTGAACATTACTGGAATACATGGAAGTAATGATTAGGCAGTCGCAAGTGTTCATTTATCTGGTCTGTTCATCATGACACTTCATGTGTGTAAGTGATGGTATTGTATGCACTAAGAGGGTGTGGTAACTTTAGCAGCAGCCTGAAGGAGTACCAGGTCTTTCTCAGTGAGTTTGTTTTTTCTTTGTGGTTTGAAGCCTCCCTCGTGACATGCAGGACTAGTCAAAGCCTCCAAAATATACGTTTGACATCGGATTGCATTTGGTTCTGTCTTTACACTAATCATACATGGATGGACTTGTGTTGTCAGCCTTCTTGGGCAAATAAATGAATTTATGTCTCAAGCCTGCCGACCAACACGTGATGATTTGACCTCTTCACTTATTTTGAAGTTACATGCAACAAAAGAACCGTATGACGTGTGGCCAATAAAATTTTTTTTCTGATATATCAACAAATTAAATTATTTATCAGTTACATTAAAACGGTCATGAAGAAGTCTGTATGATAGTAGGCCTGATAAACCTCTCTGCATTTTATCCCTTTACAGAATGGACTGTGGCACATGTGTACATTTTGATATTGTTGTTGCTGCAACAGTATGTCGATCTGCATGACTATCCAGTTATCAGTCTGTCTGCACAGCAGTTTTCTGTGTGTCTCCCCACCTGTTTGTCTGTCTTGTCTCCTTGCCTGTCAGCCCCGGTGTGCATCACTTAGTGTGCCTACCTGTCTGTCCTCCAGCCCCGTTTTGTTCTTATGTTTCTTTGTCTCGTCTTTCTAGCTGTCAGGACTGTTTTTCCTCATTGTGCCTACATGTCTGTTTGTCTGTCTGCCTGTCTTCCAGCCTGTCTGTCTCTTATTTATTTTTTTATTGTCTTATCTGTCTCTCTGGTATTCAGCGTTGGTTGGAGGCCCCGGCTGCCGAGCTTCACTGTAAAGTGCTCGGCTGATTGGAAGGGACATTTTTCCAATGGCGCTGCGCTGCCTCTAATATTTTGTTTGTCGTTGGGTGTGAGGCTGATTTATCACGCCTCCTCTCCTGCTGACATTCAGATTCACTTTGATTGGCGGCTGGACGGAATGACACCCACCACTACCAACACCACCGACATCCCCACAGCTCTCACACACATGCACGAGCTCTCACAGTCAAATTTGATGCTCTGCATACTCACAGCAAGGTATACAGTGGATATGAATATGCCTATTACGCCAACACATACCCACTTACATTTAGAAATGAAGACACGCACTAGAATACATACTGTCACTCATAAACTCACACAAACGCACACAGACTAAGTGTATAACTGTTCTGTCTCGCATGCTAGTTTGTAAGTGTTGTATTGAGTTTATTGAACAACGTGGGCAGACTGCTGCTCTTCTGTTGTTCTCTCACCTCATGAACTCTATAATATGATAGCCTTTTTCACTTCTAATACTTACTGTACCCAGCCTAAGGCCCAAGCTACCACACTCTTGAATTGAATAACATCTCTCTCCTTCTTTTTCTCACCCTCTGTCCCTCCCTTCTCCCCCACCCCAGTCCCTCCTTAATAACTCTATAACTCACCTCAGCCTTAGATTTAATTGCTTATCTGTGTGTAAACGTATTAACCCTCTGCTGTATCTGTTTTGCTGCCGTCCCGGGGGCCCGACAAGCCTCTCTGACTGCCGTGCCTTACATCCAATGAATAGTCCTTCTCTGAGCGGTAATAGGGAATCAGCATCGTAGCAGCAAGCATTGGCGGCGTGTAAGAGATAAATCAGATTGGGGGTCTTGCTTTGCCAGTTTATTGAATCTAAATTGCGTGCGCGCGTGGCCCCCGCCGGCCCTACACGGCCCATCCATCTCCCGGCTGATAATGGAGCGGGCCCGATTCCACCTGGTGGGAGCATTATTACATTTCCCCTCTAACGAGACCCAGCTAATCCTGCCAAGGGAGGAGGACAGGAGAGAGGAGAGAGGAGGACAGAAGAGAATAGGAGAGGAGAAGAGACGAGCAAAGGAGGATGTTTGGGGGAGGAGGAGAAGAAAGGAGAAAAAGGAGGAGGAGAAAGAGATAGAAGAGGAGATTCTGTGTAAAAAAAAAAAAAATTAAAAAAAAAATTGCAAACATCCTGGCAGCCTGCCTCTCCCTCCTACTCTCTCTTTCTCTCTTTCCCACTTTCTTCCTCTCTGTTGCTGTGCATAAAACATCTTCGAGCGCCATCAGAGCTACATGGCCCCTGGGCCCCTGAGCTGCAATTACACTCATAATCACAATGCAATTTCACTGACGCTCTCCGCCCCTTCCCGCTGCCATCCCTCCTCTTTCCCTCCGCCCCTGCAGCGAAGACTGAACGAAGTCTAAATGAAGTGAAAGGACTCTCCTCTCCCCAACACCCGGCCGTTTATTACGTGCTTTAATAAAAGTCCATCACAGAATTATCCTACAATGAACTGGAGCCACTAAGTTGCCAAGAAATATACTTCCAATAAACAGCCTGTACACACAGACATGCTTATATTTCTAGATGGGTACAGCTGTGAGACTTAATTCTCTCTTTTAATGTTAACAGGCTTTTCATGATAGTACAGCAAAGAGTGTTGCTGCAATGTATTTTTTTCATAGTTTATCTTTTTTTTAAAGCAGAACTCCTTATTGATGCAATTAAATCGTATCCCTGGCTCAGCACACAGGCCTACTTTCATTGTTTTGAGGGGGCAGGAGCCCCGTGAGGCAGTGCACTGATGAGAGATGGATAAACAGTTTGATTTGCTGCTATCGCCCCCAGGCACAGTGTACTGGAGAGATGAGCAAGAGAAGGAAGAGAAAGCATAAAAACGGGGAGGGGTGGGAGAGGGCAAAACAGAAGGAGAGAAGAGAGAGCGAGAGGATAAGAGAACCTGTTGGGGGAGGGATGAAGGGATAGAGGTGGAGGATAAACATGCAAACAAAAAGAGGCGACAAATCATTCCTGTTGTTTGTGTGCACATGTTTGTGTGCACGCAGGCAAGGCTTTTTCTCTTATTTCTGCTTGTTTGTCTGTTTCCCTCGCTGTCAGTTCTTCTTTTTTCCTACATGGCCCCTATCTATCTGCCTATCTCCCTTTCCCCTTTTTTTTCTTCCTTTTTCTCCCCAGTCTCCCTCCCGCTCCATCACACCACCAATACCGCTCTGTCTCCTACCTGCCTCTCAGTAGCCCCGAGCAAGGAGGGAACTGAAGAACACAGAGAGGAGTTCACTCACAAACACAAAAACACACACACACACACACACACACAAACAGGTGTATTCACACAAATACACATCTGTGCATACAAATAAGAAAACTCATGAATATAGTTGTGAAGAAATGCAGCATGGTGCAGCCCATGGTTTGGTTTTTGGCACACACACAAACTTACTAAATTATAACTGTTTTAGCTAAGAGAAATAGATTGCTTGTTGTGCGTTTGGTTAGGCATGCTCCCACACACAGAAACACACACACACGCACACACCCTAGCTGAGGGAGGTAGAGGAGGGTTCAGTCATCCATGTAAAGTCATTGTTAGTAAAGATGCGGAACCTCCAGACTTAACCAGCCGTAACAGCAGTGTGACGGGTTCTTTGTCTACGCCAATTACTGAACAAAAACAGCAGCGCAGTCACAGAGAGACTAGCACAACCCATGGCCTCCTGCATCCAAACAAACACACACACACACGCACACACACACACACACACACACACACACACACACACAGATGTGTATGTGTTGTATTTTTATGTAACATACTTGCTTGCAGTGCAGTCTAACACACAATCAGACACAAACACAACAAACAAGCGTACGCAGGCATCTCAAGTGGTGCAATAAACCACATTCGGACACCCACAGCTGTGCCCTAACACAAACATTCTGTAAGCGCTCACAAACACTTACACCCACTCTTATATTGTATTAACTTTCCCAAAACAGTGCAGAGCTTTCATTCTCCCATTCTCATCCTCCCCCTTCTCTCTTGTCTGCTCGATCTCTTCTTCTGTTTCTCTCTCCTCCTATTTTTTTTTCTCAAAGTTTAAACTCATTAAGTATAATGATATTGGAGACTCAATTTTACATAGCTCACTCATCAACCAAGTGAGATAGCAATAAAGGCGAATGGCTCCACCGAGGCCCTAACGCTGCAAAATAAATGATGCGCCGCAACGGAAATGTAATTAATTTAGAGGCAGTATTGATAGTCCTGCCATACACGGCATTATATTTTTTAATGTGGCTTAACATCTTGATTATTCAGGGGAAAAGGCGGAGGAAAAGGAAGCCGAAACAACACTGCTCATGATGAGGAGATGCTTAAAATGCCCTGACGAGTGTTTACTCCCGCTGCCTCACTTTCTCTTAAGCTTTTCATTATGCCGAGACGATAAACACCTCTCAGGAAGACACACTGACTTTTACAGGGGAATGAAGGAAAAGCCGAGCAGGGTGCTGTCTGGCAGGGAAAGGAGAAGGCATGATTCATGTTTTCGTTGATCTGTACGCTAACTGTTGATCCAATAATGTGTCCTCTGGTAATTTTCTACATTCTTTGTGATGTGGATCGATTTGTTTCAAAACACAGTCTCTTGCACAGAAATAACCTTTGTGCCTTGTATGTACAAATTTTTAGTTTTTAAAATGGGCTTATCAAATACAATAGGGTTTTGTATTTGGTTTTCAGTACACATATATGGTTGTTTATTATTAATAATAATTTCAAGATAAGTTTATCTCTTAATGCCTCAATTGTTAAGATATAAATATTTTCTATAATAAAACCATTGTGAGGGATTCCTGATGTTCTGCTTTGCTCCTAACTCTGTCGTCTGCTGTGTTTCTTTTCAGCTAAGACGGATGAGGTGCTGAGGGCCAAAGTAGCCAAGAGAGAAGAGGAGGCCCGGAAGAAATTAGAGGAAGGTGAGTTATATATGTGTCTGTCATAGATCCAACATGTGGACTTCAGCACATTTGCCAAAGCAGTTCTAAACTGACAAGACAGTCACACAAAGTAAAACCAAAAGCAAAGCAGAAACTATAAAATATAACAGAAATTGCAACGTTAAAGTTGTTGGCACAGTTGAAACACAACAGTTGAAATTCTGCAATAATTCAAGCTAGCTCTATTTTTTTTATCGTCTTCTCCATCAAATAGCCAGTGATATTGTGATTGAGTGGGAACACAAAATACAAACGTTTTTTTTACGCTGTAAGACATCTGTTGTGCAACTTATGTTTTTTACATGGCCCTATTAAATCAACAGGAGCATGCTTATCTGATGAAAACAAAAGGCACACTTGTTATGTGTGTAACACAAATATAAGCCAACAATTGTAATGGGAAGTGCAAGAACACAAAGTATGTGAATTAGTTTTGGAACATCTAAAATCTGCTCCTCTTTCTTACATCAGGTAGTCCCTACACCCTCTGCTTTTACACATTGTAACACATCTAATATGTTACTCTTGTCCTGTAAACAACAATTCTGCTTTCACAGTTTATCTACCCTTTGCAAAAATGAACTCAGAGATGCTGATTACACTCAGTTTTTATTAAGACAGCTGTAATCTGCATAAAGATGCATAGTAGATGTGTAAGGCAGAAATGTGCTTAGCATTGCAGGTAGTAAATTTATCTTGCCAAACTGAACACCCCCCCCCCCCCCCCCCCCCCCCCCCCCCCCCCCACCACCACCACCACTAACATAGGACATGCAGATACGCGCACATACTGCACACACAAAGATTATCTCGGTACACATTCAAATTGAGTCAAGAGTAATTTGCAGTGGATATGCTAGCAGTAACAAAAGTCCTCAGAATAATGACCCTGGTCCCTTGCTCTGACCAGAGCATGATATAAATGAGAATATCAGATGTGCTGTTATCAACTACACTGTGTGTGTGTGTGTGTGTGTGTGTGTGTGTGTGTGTGTGTGTGTGTGTGTGTGTGTGTGTGTTTGTGTGTGTGTGTGTGTTTGTGTGCGTGTGCGTGTGCGTGCATGCACACACAGGCATGTGTAGTAGCATAATTTGTTCTAGTGTGGGTGTTTTTATATTGCTGGACACTCTCCTCTTCTTGTGTAATTTTTTTGTGTTTGGATTGAACAGGCATGTCAGCGTGACCTTTAAAGTTAACTGACCTTTTAGCCAAATGAAAGTCCAGCCATCAGAAACTAATTAGCCTTGCACTCTTGCTTTGGTCCTCCAGTTCTGGGAAGAATTTATTCCATCCTTCTCTCTATTGCACCCTGTTTTATTTTTGTTTTTTTTTTTGTTTTTTTTTTCCAGCCTCTCTGCCATTCTCACATTAATATTATTCATTTTTCTTGGTCTTGGCGCTCTGTCTCTTCCTTCCTTCCCTTTCTGTTTTCTCCTCCTACTTTCTGTCTTACATACTCTCTTTCTTCCCACCTCCATTTGTCCTCATCAACCATTGCCACCTCTCTCCTAACCTCTTCTCTGTGTCTTCTCCTGCTTCTCTTCTCTCTGTGTGGAAGCCTTGCCAAAGTGGTGACTAAGTACCTTGCTTGGGGCAACAGAGCAAGGATCCCAGTCAAATAGCTTTCTTAAGCAAAGTTCACACTTTGGAATCAGTTGACTCTATCTCCCCTTTGCTCAAAGCCTCACTCAAACTGTTCCTTCTGTGTGAAAGAAGGTGTTGTGCTTGATTGTGTAGTGGAGCTGTGGAGTACTGCACGCTGTGCAGGCGCTGCCTTCAAGGACAATCATTTCATTCCTTTCCCTGCACAGAGATACACGAAGTGCGATCCGAGAGGCTCGACAAAGTGGCCCCGATGACTTGCCCTTGCCCTGGTAGTGAGAGTAGCCAGTGGCACTGTCACAAATACATACAAGCACACACATTTGAGTAGAGTCAGCCAGCTCCATCATCATCTGCCCTTTCTCCCAGCACAACTAAAATGGAGGAGGTGGGCCACTGCTGCTGCTAAACAGCAGATCACCAGGAGTCTTTTTATTCCCCGCAGGGCCTTTTAGAGGTCAACACAACTAGAAAGTTTACACTTGAACCTTTAAGTCAAGTGAAATCAGAAAACCTTTTAAGAGAATGGAGTGGAGAAGTGAAGAACACTACCACCTACACTCTCCGTTCATAAATAGATTCACATCCGAGACTGGCAATGTGTTTGAGTTAGTTTAGTCCTAATCGAAACCACCGAGATCTGATTCATGTGGATGCTATGATATGCAAGCTATTATTGTAGCAAACTATGGCTGCATACAGCCCTGCAAGAAGAGAGGGATTTTTATCAGCAGGGTTTACTGAGATAGAGAAAGGAGAGGATCAATAACTGGCCCCGTGGTCATCAGTTAACAAAGTAGTCTCCACTTAAAAGGAGTGTTTGGCTCTCTGGTTAAGGGCAGCCAGATGATGCTAGTGGTTGAAAAAGGAAATGTGATATGAAAGGGTGTGAGAATGAGAGGGGAGGATGATTCCTTTGTTAGTTGCATGCCTTGTTTAGGCTATTAAAGCTGAGAGATGTTGTTTGTGTGCCCAGGAGGCTTTTAGCTAACATAGTATATCCAGCTATAATGAGAGGAACTGACTGCCAGTGTAACACAGTCTGTTTGTGTGGACTGTAGTGTCAGCTGGCACTTTACTGAAGGCAACATATAAGTTATGTCAGTGGTAGTAGTGTATGTAATAAACCAAATATATCAAATTACAGACAATTTTAATTTCTTACCAACCTAAATTTCCCCGACAGTTCCCATTCTCATGGACCCTATTATACCTGCCTGTACATCAGAACACCTGCTTTCTGTTTCACTACAGTCAGATCTATGTATGTGATTTGCATATTCAAATGATTTGTTTTATCTAAACAAAATAACCCACAGATACTCAGTTTGCTATCATATATGGCAAGAAAAAGCATCAAATCCTCCCAATTGATTTTCAGAATACAATTAATTTTCTGTTGATCCACTAATTAATTAGTCATCTAACCTTTTAGAAAATACATATGTATTGTTACAGGTTATTAAAGGGAATCTTATTATTTATTTTAATACAGATTTAAGTGTCTCACTAGTATTAGGTTTCTTTATATTTCTTTTATTTACTTAGTTACTTGTAGGTTATTTCACCAAAGCAACATGTGCAGTATATGTATGTGCAGGTGTTTTTTTCAACTAGGAATGACAAATGTTAATACTTAAGATTTTACTAGCAAGAATTTAAAATGTGTTGAGAAAAGGGAAATGTCACATTATATCCTACTTTCTAATATTGTATCAATTACTGTGGTGTCAGGGATTGGATGTGTGTGCACTTAAGTGTGTAATCAAGTTTGTCATCAATCTAGGCCTCATTAGCCTTTCTTAAGACCTTGAGTTAATTCCAGCTTTTCTTTATATACTTAAAGAGAAATGTAACTAGTTGGCATGAAAATTGGTGTCAAATGCTTGATAACCCCAATTCATTCCCACACGCTCTCATTCTGCTGCTTCAAAAGGCCCTAAACACACACTCTGAACACGGTCATCTGAAATTTTGGGTCCTGTGTGTCGTCCATGAGGCACTGACAGAAACATCTTTTCATTTGTGCAGCCTCACGCTGACATACAGAATTATGTTGATACAGTTTGGACACTAGCCTATAGCCTGTGGATGGTATTTTAGCCCCTATGCTGCTCTGTCCTCATTACCTCAAAACCACCACCAGATTGGGAGATCATATATTTTAATGAGACGTATAATAGCTCTTTAACCCATATCATTAGGGGAATATATACCTACGGTTTGCTCTTTTGGCAGTTAAACGAAAGGACTGTTTCCCTAATTACGCAGTGTGTAGGACAGGTCACGGGTTGGGTGTGTACCTGTCTGTGTGTGTCTGTGTTCAGGAATTATATGACCATTAAATATTCAGCTGCAGGCCCCTTCCAGCTCACCCCCCCTCCCTCACTTCCTCGACCTAGCATCCATTAACGCCTCATCACCGTTTAACTAGCTCTGTTGTCAATCACCACAGGGCCTCGGCTGAAACAGAAAATGGCTGGATTTTGTTTCTTTGCCGAACTTGGTCAAATTATAGAAAAGAGACAGAGTGAGAACATACATGCTTAGCAGCTGTAGGGCACCTCAGTCAAGGACAATCAATATAAGTGAAATATCATTCATTTTCACTTATATTGAAAAGTGTGCCTGCACCATCATTTGTTTGAAATAATATTTCTCTTGTTAGGTATAATTACCTGCTCTGCTAAACAATATGTCAGTCAGCTAAAATTTCCGCTCGGCATGCAAGCGTCTGCATGCAATACCTTTGTGGTAGTGTGCGTCCGTAATAAATGATGTGATCCCTTTTCTAATTGAAAATAATAACTAATCCGTGGATAACAAGCTCTTGTATAATCCGAAGCCATATCCCTTCAGTTCTGGCCTATCTCAGCTGTAATAAAAGACAGGAAATGAGAGGCAAGTGAGAGTGGTGGCTTGGACATTGACGCTTAATGTAATCTGCCTTGAAATCAAATTATTTGACCTGGAAAGCCTAACAATACAAAACTCCTGCCGGGCTGCTGTTAAATATTTAGCATGTGCCTGTCATGAATACAAATGGTGCGCAAATTAGAATCTACAGGCGCGTGACCCCCATATCACACCCCGGGAGCACAGGGGGGCTGGCTCTGCTTTAAATGTTTTAATTACCGGGGCCATGGTTTGGCGTGCCACGCTACCTCGCCGAGCAGCATCGGTACCACTCAGGCTGCCACTTGAAGGACAAGCAGTGAAATTCATCCGCTGGTAAACACGAGTGATCTGATGTCCATGATCTCATCACATTAACTAAAACATGAAGATTCAATAAAGAGAGTGTCTGAATTATACCAAGCTATAATTATAGTTCCCAGCATCCTCGCTCAGGGCAGACGTTATACTTTTTTTAAACTGTGTTCTTTCCACTGGCTACATGATCTACCTTAGGACTCAGGGGAGGCACTGTATTGCTCTTGTGCACTCTGCACTGAAGGAATATCTGTCTCAGTGATTTTGATGTAAGAAAATCTGGTTTGTATTGATTCTGTATTGATTAGTGGAGTTAGCCTCATCTCCTGTCGTTACTTCAGATAAATGGCCTTATTTGTTGTGTTATTACGTTCAACACAATCATGCCAGGAACAGTCAGAGGAATATTGAACCGACACTTCATTGGCTTCATGGGTTCTATTTGTTCCAGGAATTAAAGGATGTTTTCTGCCTGTGTAGCACTGCAGTGAAAGTGTAGAAGAGAGCACAATGACAATCAATTACACCTTCATTTAAAAGGTCTGTTTCAAACAGAATCTCACAGAAGAACGTTCCACACTTATTTCTGATTTTTGTCCTGCCTAAATAATGATTGATTTAGACATGAATAGTGCCACAGATTTTGTCTAGCCATCTCTCTTTTTATTTTCTTCTCTCTCCTCCCTATTCATTCAGGTTTGTGGTTGCCCCCACGTTGAAATGATTAGTTATGCAAGGCTTGTAAGCACTGAATCAGAGTTATGGTCCCTGGGGAAATAAATTTGGCAGAAAATCAGTGTGAGAAGATTTAATTATCACGAGGAGACCTTTTTTCCTTGCCTTGGCCCACTGAAGCCCAAACTCCTCTCTCTCTCTCTCTCTCTCTCTCTCTCTCTCTCTCTCTCTCGCTCTCTCTCTCTCGCTCTCTCTCTCTCTCTCTCTCTCTCTCTCTCTCTCTCACTCACTCTCACTCTCACTCTCTCTCTCACTCACACACACACACACACTCACTCACTCTCTCTCTCTCTCTCTCTCTCTCTCTCTCTCTCTCTCTCTTTCTCTCCCCCCCTCCCCCTTGTGCTTTGCTCAGCTCCACACGCTGTAGCCAAAAAAACCCTGGCGTGCAGCGTGGACGCCAGCCCTCGCCTTGCCTTCCTACTCCTCCCAATTTGTTTCATTGCACGGTGATAAGCCAAGCAATTACTGCTTTATTGATTTTTCATCACTGCAAATTTAAAGTTGATTTTTTTTCCCCCTACCTTGCGCTTCCCCGTTTCTCCCTCGGAGATGGCTCTGCAAGGTGATTAGGTGACCTCCTGTCCTAAGTGCTGCTGGTCCCGTGAATGTGTGGAGGCGAATGCCGAATACTGCTAACCCCGTGTGACCCTTTGTTGTCCCGGGGTAATGGGATGCTGATGCTGCCTGGTGTGGCTGTCACTTCTGCAGCTATGGAGCCTATAGCTTAATAATTTCTATAAGGATATCTGTGGAATGACATGTTTGACTCGATAGCAGCTAAGCTATCTCTGCGATAGGCTAGATTACACAAAAATTGACCACACAAGCCCCCTGCCTGTGTTCATTCAAGTCAAGTGGACAGATGATTGACAGCACCCTTTTACCCTCTGTGATTGGTAATCGTTTCTTAGGTCCCCCTTATCAATTAACCTCCTGCCAGTAGACCGATGTATGTTCAGCAACCGTGTTGAGTCACCAGGCTGATGTATTTTCCAGATTTCCTGTCTATTCCATTTAGGTTATGGATAGTATCAGGCAGATTTGTCGAAAATTTGATACTGAATGTGAAAATCTTTCTTGATCAAATTAATGTTTAGAAGCTGAAAAAAATGGTTTGTGTGCCTATACATGTTTTTATCAACTTTTTTGCAAATAGTTTTTTTTTCTACAATTAATAGTTAAGATGTAATTAAACAGAATTTTATTTGGGGAAAAAATCTGAAAATTGAACAATGACTAAATCAATAACCAATGAATAGCTAAATAAACAGAATGACCATTGCAGCCATAGCAGCGTAGCCTTACTACCTGGAGTTTAAATGTAAGGTGGTAGTTTGTCACTCTAACTGAAAACAGTCCCAGTATGTGAAAGTGGCTTACACACACACACGCACACATGCATGCACATGTCTGGATATGATCACACACAGCAGTAGTGTACTTGGTGTAGTCTAACAGGGTGGTCAGACTGCAGTGATTAGACACACCCTCAGACTGTTACAGGTCAAAGTGCTAGCATCCTGGGTGGCTCTGGCCATGTGGTGGCCCCTGCAAGGTTTGTCATTAGACATCAGAGGTCAATTACCAGTGTATGTGTGTGTTTTTGGGTAAATTGTGTGTGTTGGGGGGCTTTGGGGGCACTACATTGCATCATGAAGGCATTGCACCTCTTGCACTTCTGTGCAAAAAAAATGTTACATGTGCACATGTGAAAAGAAGCTCATTACACAGCAGAGAGCTACCAATACTTGGCTGAAATATACAAAAGCGATTAATAACACAAACTGACATAAGCATAACGATAATTTTAAATTTACACATGACACATTGTACTGCACATGCAGTCGACCTGTGTGTGATCCAGTCATTGTCACTGTTCACCAGATCTACAACTGTATTTTTTTTTTGAGGCATTTTGCCTTTATGAGAGAGAGACAGAAAAGTTGGGTGGAGAGAGAGAGAGAGAGAGAGGGGATGACATGCTGCAAAGGTCCACGGTCCAAAATCGAACCCGGGCCGCTGCAGTTAGGACTAAGCCTGAATGCTATACATACTACCAGGTGAGGCACAGAGTCGCCCCATCTACCCCAACTGTATATCCTCGCACATTACTGATGCTTAGCTCACTGTGTTTAGTAAAGCTGGTTTTCTAAGGGAGCGCCTTAGCAAAATTTATGTCAATTCTTGTGTCAGACTTGAGTACAGCACATTACAACCATATTGCCTTCTTACTTCTGCAGCTTGTTCAGTGACAAGCTCTGCCTGTGCCATGAGGACAGGTCCAGTGCAGGATGGGGTAACAGTCAGAGAACGTAGAGGTAAAGGGTCTCTGCATGGAGAGCAATACACCCATTTATACCTGTGCACACACATAATATGGGTGCAGTGAGGGGAACTTACACACACACACACGCACACACACCAGTACAGCTGACAGAAATCAAACATATCAGGCCTGACTGGACGTTATAGTCAAGCAACTATTCATGCATTTTCTTCCTGTAATTTAGACCCTAAATGAAAATAATTTACTTTGAGGAGTTTTGAATTTACATGCAAATGATGATGTCACCCTTGTTTTGTTATTTTGCATGATTTCCTCCAATAAGGCAGAATGCAATAGAAAAAGGAGTGTAATATATTACACAGTGCCAAGCTTATTAGTTGACAACTGAGGTCAGAAAAGGAGGAGGTGGGGGGCATTTGCCTAATTAATTACTACTCAGATACACACACACACACACACACGGCCATGACCTTTACTAATATAGTTTGTAACAGACCACACAAACAGGAGTCTCCCTCCCTCTCTGTTCCCGTTCCTCCATCACCCACACACACATACACACACACACACACACACACACACACACACACACACACACACACACACACACACACACACACGCACACCCTGTCAGGAGCCAGCAGAGTGAAAGAGAGAATCAATTACAACCCAACTAAAGAGAAAGACTTGGTTTCTTGATGGCTACATGTCAAGAAGACTGTAGGTCACGAGGTGCGTGTGCCTGTTTGTGTGTTGACAGTCATGTATTAGTGTATGTGAAAATCGAGCCAGTTTCCTGGATTCAGATTACATCATTTTCATTTTAAAGACCTTGCTCCAATTAAGTAATTAGTTGCTTGGTGTTTCTCTAATTATAGAGTTGTTCATAAAAGAGCTGCTGACCAGCCTGGGATCGAAAAATGGAGACCACTGCACTTTTCCCTCCGCACACACTCAAACACACACATGCGCACAGCCTAGTTTTACTTCAAGTTAATTCAGTCAAATGCTTGTTATTTCTGGTAAAGGGCAGGGCAGGACTCTGTATTCTAATCACGCTAAAACAGCACTGTGCTTAATAAAGAGCTCCCTGAGTCTCACAGACAGACAGGCAGACAGATTATTGTACTGCAGATTACTGAACAGTTAGGAGTCTGAAATATGAGAAATGAGTTTAAGGTCCTTCATCTACGTGCTGATTTACACTTTACACTACACTTTATTCTCACTTTCTAAAGTGACTTCAAGGGGTTTGTTGTTCTTGCAGCATGCTGACAATATCCTACGTATGGGTCCTGAAATAGCAGGAGTTAATTTAATAGAATATAAGAAAACTAAATTTCATACAATTTTTTAGAAATGCCACAAGTCCCCTTTCAAGCTTGTTGACAGAGAAAGTGGCTGTGATCTTGAAGATCTCACCACTCAGCCAGTGAAAGCTTGACTATTTAATGAGATTCTGTGATGCTGCCCAGGCACAGGACATCGACAAACACTCATACTGCTCTCTTTCTCCCCCTCACACACACACACATACACACACACACACAGAGAAACACACCCACCTGGTTTTAGTTAGCCATCTATGTTTGCAGTTAGCACCATGTAGGCAGGTCAGCAGGAGCAGTCAGGTCTTAGCTAGAATTTCTGATAAATAGCTGATTTATGTGCAGTAAATATACAGTAGATGCTTTTAAACTTCGTTTGCACTAGTTTCCTTAAAGGTAGACCCTTGTTTTTTGAAATGAATGCATTAGTTATATCCATTATAGCAATAGGTGCAGTGTCAACAAGGCAACAATAAACATGTCGTCCCATGATGAATGGTAACTTCTCCATCTGAGCCAATTACAAGTAAATACAGTATGTTAGCTTTTTTCAGTTGTAATACAAACAGTGTATTTGGAAGCGGGAATGTAGCATGCGTTGCATCATTTTCCAAAAAACTGCGTCTCATCAAAGTCTCATAAGTTATGTCTGAAGTTTACATGACCCGAACATGAACAAACAAATAACGTATAAGTCCTTTAGATCAGTCCGTACAGTTTTGATGGCAGAATAAAACAATTACATGCATCATCATTTCTTATAAATACAGTCTGTGACTTCAGATATTGTGTATGATGGATGCACGGATGGATGGAAGAACAGACTGGGGCCAATCTGTTGTTCCTCCCCATGATTTCATTATGGGCAGAAACAAAAAGAGGCTAAACACATGCATTTAATTGTAGTAGTAGGATTTTTTCGTATAGATGTGGAAAACATACTGCAAAGTAGGTGAACTAGGGTCAATTGAGAATAGGAAGTTAAGAGGAGAGATGAGAAGAAAGGGGTTGGATGACAAAAGAGGGAGAGAAGTGGCGAATAGGCAGGGATGAGTGGAGATGTGGAAGGAGATAGCTGAGCGTGGCGCGTGGCTGCCGTGTCATCCTGTCATTAGCAGGTTGTTTGGGTCTTTAATTCATCATTCAGACCTTTATTGACTGGAGAGTGGGAGATCACTATCACCAGGAGACACTAGAAGAGCGTGCGTGTGACACTCAGCCACCAGCTGCTCTTCATTTCCTGATTCCAAATAGATATCACATAAGAGATCACATAAAAATATCACATGCCATACCTGCTGAGGTCAAATAATGCTCAAGGCTACATACCATTCATTTATGGTATTGTTCCCTAAGTTCCACAGAACTTACAGACCTGAGTGTTTAAGGGAGACAGCTGAGCATTAGTGATGGGTGACAGGCCCCTGATGTCAGTGACAGGAGTCGACAGGACAGCAAACTCCACAGAGACCAGTTGACACTATGATAACAAGGTGAGCACCGCAGGGGATCACTTGGCCTGTGTGTGTATTGTGTTGGAAGGTGCATTGTTGGAAGCCACGGGTTATAGAGACATGTGGCCTTTCTGGGGGGAGGATGGGAGGTAATATGTGAGTGACTGTGCGTATTATGTATTTGCGCGCGTGTGTGTGTGTGGTCTCGTGGGAATGCACATTAGACTGGCTTAGCCACCTGCTCTGTCACTGGACATCTCCCTGCTCACACACGCACTTACAAACACATACATACATATACACACACTCCTTGGGGAAACACTCGGGACATCTGGCTCAGCCTGTCAGAATTTTCCTTCATTTTGTGTGACCTGTTGACCCGGGCCTCCACAGGCGTCAGCCACATCAGCGTCACATATTGTCATTGTTGCAACACTACTATTGGTGGTTGGCTTCCTCACAGACAACCTACAGATTCACACAAAGGAGAGAGGAAACACGTGGTGGTTTCGCTTTTTTTTGGCACTTGGATGGTTTTGATAGTCCAGGTGTTTCTCATACTTCTGTGTTGCTGATCTGTTTTTGTCTGCTCTCATTATCCCCATCACCTTTCTGTCTCTCTCTCTATGTGTCTCTTCTCTTCCTCCCAGACCCATTGAGGTCTCATTTTTCAATGCCTAAAGCTGCAGGGTATTAGTTATGCAAATATTGATGTGCCGCTTTAGCCTGCTAGCTATCAATTGAAATCAGCAAATCGATGGGCCTAATAGCTGCTCATTAGCCACTTGATGCATTTCCAGGGCTAACATCAGAACCTGTCAGCAGCCCCTGATCGATACAGTCTAAAAGTATTACCTAACCAAGGCCCACACCAGACACCTTTTTAATAACGGAAGTTAGCCATGTGACTTTCCATGTAAGAGTAGAGCAATAGGTCTGACTCTGATTCTGTGCCTGAGTGGCACAGGCTTAAACTTCTCTGTCATATCAACAAAATATCTCATTAGCAGCAGCGTTTGCAGACACATTAGATTTCTTAATTTATTTATTTCAATGCAATGGAAATCTCATCGGCAAAGCAAAATGTCTCGCAGAGAGTCATTTGGTGCTGATAATGAAATCTCATCAGTTGGATTTTAATAAGTAACCTATTGTTTCATTTTTTCTGTTGTTGTTCAGTCCAATTCCCAGGCATGCGTTGGAGCAGCCTGTTGTTTGGGCCTGGAGAATCATACAGTAAAGACTTTGATGCAGCCAGGATGCTGCTGCTGAGAACAGGGCCAGACCGGAGCCCCTCTATCGCCCCTAGCACACAGCCCTGCTAAGCTTAACTCAGCTGTTTGATGCCAAGCTCTGCAAGTGTGTGCCTGTGTGCGCGCGTGTGTGTGTGTGTTTACCCAGCTCAGGGGTTACATAAACAAGAGCAGCTAGCCTACAGGTAAGACCCACAGGAGACCAGCCAGGAGAGAGAGAGTGAGATGGAGCGCCAGTCTCTTACCTTGGCATTCCCCAGGTGTTGTCACCATTGCTGGAGCTGGATATTCACTAATGAAGGGTGAGCTGGAAAATGGCTAAAGGAGATAGTAAACAAAGTTACTGCACACTCACACACACACACAATGAATACACTCATACACGTGTGTTAATATAGTTAAGTTGGTGGAGACAAGCATCCGTGCATGTGTTTGTGTGCATCCCTGATGTATCTGGGGCTGCTGTAAAGAGATGGGGAGAATGTGGGCGGATGGGGATTGGAGGCGGAGGCAGGCAGCGGGGCAGTTGGCCGCTGGTGTAGAGAGAGAAAGAGCGGGGAAAGGGATTGGAGGGGGGGTGGGGGTACAGCGGAGATAAATCATTAGAGAGCAGGTTATTGGAAATGCAGGGAGATAAAAGAGTGAAGAAGCCAGTAATTGCCTTAAAGATCAGACTACAAAGCATTACTTTGGATTTTACAAGGCCAGCCAGCAACAAAAGAGCAGTAATTTATGAGCTCAGTGTAAAAGAATAGCATAATTACATTAAAAATTAATGCTAATGAGGGCTAAAATGGGGAAGGTGGTTATTATGAAAGTTTGTATTCATCTTCCCTGGGTTGAATGATGGCTAGTGGCTTGATTAATGGCTTAATTTCTATCAATTAGCAGGCAAAAAAAATCTCCACAGAGACGGGCCTAAATTGAGCATTGAATTACACATCTTTGCCGCGGTGCAGGGAGAGAGGTAGTGGGGCAGAGGAGGGGAGGGCACATTATTGAAACCTGGTAAAGCCAAGGGATGTTGCTGTGTGCAAGTGTATGAGCATGTCCAGGTGAAAGCTGGGCGTGGGTTACAAAACCCTGATCAATGTTTATCCTCATGTATTCTAAGGTTTATATCATTGTGAGGTTTGCAGTAGACATTGTGTCAGTGGTAAACAGAGAAAACTACATTTAAAACCAATCTTGTGAATTTTAATCATTTTCTTTGACTAATTAAAAAGATTACGCTTTGATTTAACTGACCAGATCAATATAGGAGTCACTATTTTCTGTCATGAGTCCCATATATACTTCTTGAACTCACTGTGCCAAAGTAACACTCTGCCATTAATACAACAGCACAGTTTGCCCTTTCTTTGCTGTTCATTTTTAATACATTCATTAAATGCCTTTAAGCTCCCTGTTTGCCATATAATCCCAAAACAGTCAAAGATTTGCCAAAATTTGAGAGACCTCAATAAAACAAGCAGTTAGTTTTCCTTTTATTTATTTTCCTCCACACAACAAGTGCTGCGGTAATTTAGCTGGCACACTAGTGCACTCAATTACTGGAATTAATCAGCAGCAGCAATATATTCAGCTCGGCTGCTCTTGATTGACAAACTCTAGACCAAAGTCAAGTTTACAAAGACAACGCTGCCATAGCCCAAGGCCTCTGCTCACATGTGTTGATGAACAGCTCCCTCTTCTGGCAGGAAAGTTAAACTGTTGTTCAACGCTCGCATCTTCAAGGCTGAAGGAGATGAGCTGAAATCTGTTTCCATTGGCTGGTTTGATTTTCTCTCCCCGTCTTCTGGTCTTAATCAATGAAGTGGACAAACAGCTATTTAGAGAGAACAATAGCCTATTGATTCTGAGCCACTCATCAGCACCGCTGTCTGTCCAACTAATTTCAGTAATGACATAGCAAGTGAGTTTTCTGACTCCCTCTCATACACATGTGCGCACACACACACACACACACACACACACACACACAGATAGGTGTAAAAATGCAAGGACACAAACACATGTTAACATGCATTGGTCAATCACTATCCATTACTAGTTTGATCCCATTTCTGGCAACCATTACCATTCATGGTAATGGTTGTAATGCATTTCAATGTCCAGACACAAATGCAATATAGACATAAGAATAATCTAATTTAAAGCAGTGCATATACAGTACATTTAATTGTGTCTGCTTTCTTTTCCTCTCTGTCTCTTGTTCTCTCTGTTTTTTCTGTCTCAACTTTCACTCTATCCTCCTCTCATCACTGACAGAGAAGCGTTCCTAATGCGGTGACAATTGAGTCGACCTGTTAAATTAATTTGCCAGATAATGTGTCAATATTAAATATCAACTTTGACCTCTCTGAGCTGCCAAGTGAGCTCGCCCAGCTAGAGTATTGATTTTTGTCTGCCTCTAAGCATGCTAGGCCCGCACTCAAAGTCCATTATTTTTGATTTTCTCATGAAATACATATCTTTTCCCGCTGACATCTGACAAACAGCATATGGAAGTCATTTTATCTACCAATAATGTGTTTGTCAAAAAATCTGAGGTCTTAATGGATTCCTGCAGCACACATGGACAGCCCAGCAACAGACAGGCCTGCCAAGGAGATGCCAGCAGATATGGGTGTGTGTGTGTGTGTGTGTGTGTGTGTGTGTGTGTGTGGATACATGTCAGTTTGTGCGTGTTTGTGTGGTAGTTCTTTACGTATGGCATTCATGCTCGAAGGACAGCAGAGAAGGGCTAATTGAAAAAGTGAATTAATAGCGCTGAATTAATTGTTGGACAGTCACAGGCTGTGGTTTTCATTCAGACAGTTGCACACTGAGGCAGCCGTGCAGTGGTGATAGTGGTATGAAGGACAGGCCACAGTCTCCAGGAGGATATTAGGCCAGTGTTCAGACTTCATCTAGCAGCCCAGTCAAGGTAATGACTATTTTTGGAGCCGCTGTGCAATGTGTCTCTGCTCACATCTTCCCGCACAGGATGACAAGCTGATAGTCTGTCATATAGGAAGGCTTAATTCCACTTGTCACTCAGTTGTCCAATTCTGCAGTGCATTTAAATCAAAACCAAGTTTGTTTGAGTGCTATTATGAACTATAATAGGGTGTGTGCGCCTTTGGTGTGTGTGTGAGAGTGAGAGAGAGAGAGAGAGCATGTGATGCTTTGCTGTGAAAGCAGGAACAAATATTCATTTATTCATTAAACACCAAGGCCACGAAGATGTGTTGTGACACCCTTTCTGTAGCTGCTAATGGATTGAATTAATTCCTGCTATTAGCTCCAGTTGCAAGGAGTGTGTATGTGTTTGTGTGTGCGTGCGTGCTTGTGCGCGCATATACGGATTTATGTGAACCATGAGTGCCAAGTATGTAAGTTTGCAAACACGTGTACATGTGGGAGTTCTTGTATGCCGTTGTTCTTTGTGTACAAGTGTGAGAGTGAATGAGTGTGAGTGAGTGTGTGTGTGTTCCCATTTGTGTACTTGTTTCCATGACACAGCCTACATCAGTGGAGCAGAGAAACATGGATGTCTGCTGGATTGACAGATAGAGAGATGGGAGAGTGCAGGAGAGGACGGATGGATGGGGGAGAGAGGGATGAATATTGACTGATCAATGGAAAGATTGACAGCCAGAGAATAATGGGAGCATTCAGACTGTCTTTTTTTCTTGTTGCTAACTTTCCTGGCACACCTATTTTTGCCCTCCTACGCTACGAAGACTGCTCTTGAATTCTTGAAATGATTTATTATCTGATATGCAGAATCCTGATGTGTTTATATCCAAGAGTAATTTACTGGAAACCCTTTCTGTCTGTTTGTTTGATGGGCCAAGCCAGAGCAAAATACTTTCTGATTCATGAAAACTGTATGAAACCTAATCACATTTAGTCTCCATAATGAAATTTCATTGCAGTGAGTTTGTGTTCATATTTTGATTATTTTAGAATGCATTATCTGAGTGTAATTCACTGTCTGGCTATTATCTTGTTAGTATTTTTTCCACTTACCTTTTGTACTAACTCTGTGCCCTTGGTTTAGCAAGAGTTCTTTTCATGGAAGCCAGGATTAAACTAGGGGAATATCAGATATTTCATATTGCAAGTGTCAAATAACATTATACACAGAGAGACCATACAATCAACTAAGCCTAGTCCAAATGAAATCTGGTGCCTTTCAGAACATGACAAGGGAAGGCTGACCCTCTGTGTGTCTGTGTTCATATGTGTGTGTGCCTGCTTTTGTTCATAGCTTCCCTTCTGTGTAACGTGTTTCAGAGGGAACTTCTCTGGAGGAGCAAGTGCGAAGGATAAAGGACATTGAGGCCATCGAGAGTGATTCTTTTGTTCCTCAGGCTTTCAAATCATCCAGGGATGATATAAAGGTGCGTTCTGTCTCTCTTTCTCCCCTTTCCCCTCACTCTCTCCATCTTTTCACTCTGTCTCTTATTGAATTTCCCTCTCTGCAATGCTCTGCCGTCTGTCCAGAGACAGCCCAGACCAAATCAAACATTCCCATTCAGCGCCGTTTGTTCCGACCTGAGACGGTTTCATCAGACGCTCCACTGTTCACCGCCTCCAAAGCAACAGCACCCACACAAAAGCCACAGCAGGCAACAGCCATCCTCTGTCTCTCTCTCCCCCCTCTGGTTGTGCAGATGCAGACAAAACACAGAAGTCATTATTGAAATGTTGCTGTCTCTGAAGGAGCAGGAATTAGATTTGTTGGGGCTCGTGGCTGTTTTGAAAAGATAGGCGACAACATGTGACAGCAGACCTACACAGACTTTTGGGACACGTCTCGGTGAGTCTGACAAAGGTCAAGACCTGTGTGGCTGCAGCTTGGACTGTACTAATTCAGTCTGTCCTGGCCTGCACATACTGCACAGATTGCATACGCACAGTTTACTAGGCCTTCTCTTTCTCAGTCTAAAGCCACATTGACACGTTGATCCCCCAACTTTACTAGATTCAGTTATTAGTGAGGTTGTAGCTTTCATTGTTCACACCTACAGTGGATCTCCTGTCTGGGAAATATTACCTGTCAAGTGTGTTCTGACATTAGATTTATACTGTAAAATCACCCCATAAAACATAATAGAAAGAACAATCGAATATTAAAAAAAAAAAAATTCAAATTCTAAAGAAAATGCTATTTGAACTACAACAAAGGAACACAGTTCTGTAGTATTTTAATCAGTTTCTTTTTTATGCACAGACGTACTTTAATGATAGACAGTTTTTATTGCAGGTCTTCACTGGTTTTCAGATTAATCTCTTGGGTATCGTCCATGTCATTAGTCAAATATTAAATGTAAACATATGTAAACATTGACTACCCTATAACATGCATCTTTGGGTCATTTATAACTGTTAATTAAACAAACCTTTTTAATGAAATAGTGTCAAAATAACATAATAGGATTGCCCATTTGAGCATCTTATTTTCTGAGAATAAATGCTTATAAAGTTTATGTGGTTTTAGTATTGATGACCATTTAGCTATGAGTTGTGACTGGATGATTTTAATGAGGAGAACCCTATGAAACCTTTAGTGTCTGTCACAGTACTGTATCTTTTTTCTATTTTAAGCAAGCTAGATTCTTTATAAATGTATATTCAGCATATCATTCCCCAGAATTATAATAACCAGTTATGCTATCTGATATTTGGCACATCACCATACTTATTAGCTAGTGTGTTTTATATCCCACTCATTTTTTGTATCCTGCCAAATGAATTTTAAATAGGTTTTTCCAACTGGGTAAACATTTGCTCTGAGGCTGGTATTAGGCGTGTTTGAAACATGAATGGACTTGGCAAAGTATTCATTTTGTTATTTCTTCTTCATCAAGTACAACAAGGCGAATGGGCCATCCGTCCAAATATGGGTCTTATTATAGCTTTAAGTCATACCTCTAGGGATGGAGGACGTATCATTCTAAGTATCATATTTCCTGCTATCAGCTCTGACTCTACAGATGGCAGCATAAGGGGGGCAGAGAGCCTTCATCTTAACTTAAAGCCGTTTTGAGAAGAAATCCTTTGGCTGTAAAAAAAAAAAAAAAATGTGGATAATGTTGCTCTTCAACTGACAAAGCTAAACTGTCACAAAGCTGATTCTGCCAAGCGTTTGAATATTTTCATATTTACAAGTTGTAGCTTCAGCAATCACCAACATGAAGAAGACCTTATACACTTCAGCTAATCTGAAGCCAGGCCTCTCACACTGCAGTTGCTGGTTTAGCCCAAAAAGAATCACTCACACAAAACTGAAGCTAAAAGACAAGAAAGGGGAAATACAGTTTATTGCTGATTGTCTTATGTTTTCTCACATACACAGACAGATGAATGAGGTGAGATATGCCTCCTGTCCACCAGTTTACTGCATGGGCCAATCTTTCACTGCCATCTGTTGGACAAATGTCATATTGCTTTTCACAATTCCTTTACGTGTCCCATTCCAGAGAAGAATATATAGTATGTAATATATGGCAATGTTTATTGCCTTTAGCATATTTTCAGTGCTTGAAATCAGTGTACATGCTTGTTTTCAAGACATCCATCAAGCTGGAAAGCAAAATATTTTCCAAAAATGTATTACTTTTTTGTTCTCCAAGGTCTTTCTACAGCTGTTCACAATATATTCAAATGTTTTGCGGCCATGAGTAGCGCCTCCATTTCCTTTTGCTTTGTGGGACATTTGCATACAGTACCAGTCAAAAGTTTGGACGAATGGAAAATGTGTCCAAACTTTTGACAGGTGCTGTATATCAGCAGCACACTCGAAACCACAATCAGAAGTTTTTAGTATGCATTTTAGATTATTATTATGTATTATAGAATTGGGAAACAGATGTTATCATTTTGAGGGTGAGAGATGTTTGTCTTCTTTTGCACATACCATTTATGTGGTAATTTGACAACACTGCAAACAGTAAAATCATGTTGCTTTGGTTAATATATTCTTACATGGGTTTCTTTTTCAAAAATGTTTCTTTCACAATTTATTAGTTGCATCTATCATTTATACGCTTATCTTTAATAATATCTGTGTTATAGTATGTGTTTTGGTACCTTAAAACCTATTTAAATACTTGAACGTGCTCATTTTAATTTGAGTGTGACATTTTTGAATGTTTTGTGTATTTTTGTGTGTACAGACCGAGCCAGCTGAGGTGAAGCAGGAGTCAGAGAGGGCAGATTCTCAGGATGTCACGCTTCCCATATCCATAGTCTATAACGACAGTGACACGCTTGCCCATCCCAGTGTAAGTTCTCACCTGGAAAACCTTTTCATTGTAAGGTTTAGATTTTTCTGTTTGCCTCAATATCACACCAGGCTGTCCTGAAGTTCTATGACAGACTTTTTAAAACCCTCTGAGCCTAGAATCACTCTCCAACCCTCAGGCATAGCTGAAGTTGATCTCGCTTCTTTTGATTTTATCTTTTGGTACCATCTTGTTTTTACAAGTATGGTTCTTGCCTTTATTGATTTTTAGACAAACTTTGTAAACCTTTTCTTTTAAAAATACAAACACTATCCTCACTATTTACACCACTTTTGGATCTTCTGATTCTGTGCATTGTATCACATAGGACACTGCAGTATAGCAGATTATAACCTCCTAACATCACCTCCTCCCGTGCCTGCAGACCAATGATGAAAAACTAGAAGGAAAACTTTAAACTCCAATAACGCTCCCTGGGGCTTCCCAGTCATCTATCTCCACTGGGGAAACTAAGTTATGCACTGACGTATGCAGATAACCCCCTTACAAACACACACACTCTTACATACACACACTACCCCCCAGTGCACACACATCCACAACCTCAGACAGGCTGATGTATGGTAGCAATATGCCCCAGGCGGGCCCCGGCCCCAGCTCCAGCTCCAGCTCCACTTCCAATTAGAACAGATGAGTCCCATTAGCCCAGCCCAGATACTGTCATCCCACACACACAGCCTCATTAGCACCATGACACCAGTGCGGGGCTGACAGACAAGAACTCACTGGTGTTGAATCTAACACACAGATAACATGCAGTGCAGCTGTAAGCAGCGTAGGTTAAGAATGAAGGATTGACGTGGCCGGGGTTGCTCTACAATCTGCATAATAATAGACATGTATCATCACATAGATGTACAATATATACACATAGCCAGCATGTCAACGTTATCTCTCACCCTCACACAAGTACACACAGTGAATATAGAAACGATCTTCTGATTTTTTTTTTCCTGTGTCTCGGTGCTTTGCTTCTCAGTCTCATAGTCATTATGTTTCTTTCTAATAAACAGATGCCTTCATTCATCAGACACTTGCAGCAGCAGTTTTATAGCCCTCTTACAATCAATATCATTACTGCTGGTGATGTACTACCGCGAATACAAGTCACATGTGTAGGGCCTTTCTGTCACCAGTCTAACACACTTCTAGGCCCGCAGCAATAGTTGAGTTGTAAAATAAAGGCTTTTCTCCTGTGCATTTTAAAGTCGGTAGATAAGAAAAGACAAAGATGACATGTACGATACCTCAGACTTCACTCATCCCATTGCTGTGACTCCACAATGGAGATCACATGGGTGTCAGTGGGCAGTACTGACAGCTCTGTGCCAGGCTCATAAATGTACAAGGAAACATCCTTCATTTCTGCCATATTCTAGATGTGGGAGCTTTAGGAAGGTAGGCCGTAACACTACAGTTACAATCACTGTCATCAGAAGATGGTAATGACTGAAGTGTGCAGTAGACTGTGTCCAAAGTGTCCAAACTTTTGACAGGTACTGTAGATAGAGATATAAATACATGCATAGATAGATAGGAATTCTTATGGACATTTTTCATTGTCTTCTAATTTTTGTGAAGACCAACATTTAGGTTTTTTTTATACATGCACATACCAGAAATAGTTTTTCTTTTATGATTTTCTTTAGACTCAGAGTTGAAGCTGTCTGCCCATTAACGTGTCCTCTGTACGTTGTCCTGCAGTTGTTCATGGACAAGGAGAAAGCAGAGGAGTTGTGGCTCAATCGACTGGTCTCGCTGCGACAGGAGAGGCTCATGGGAAGTCCTGTGACCTGAAAGACAACAAAAACCCAGGACATCCTTCCCGTTTGGTGGACACTTTCGATCCAGATCGACACCTCCTTCACTCATTCGAGTTTGCTTTTATCATGTCTCCATCCCCATCATATTCTGTCTGTCTTATTTTAGGGCATCATAACATTTCTTACTTTACTCATCAACTAATTTCTCTTGCTTGTTGTAAAACACTTGTGAGAATTTGAGCAAATGAAAAGTTTTTGGTCCTGATGTGCTTATTATTTTATTAAGGTTAATGCAATTGAGATAAACAATCTGCTGTTCTTTAATTGGCTTCATTTATTTTTAATGGAGAGCAAACAGTCAGATGAAGTGATAAGTTTTACCATGTAGCTGTAGCATTTGATACGTTTTTGTCTTTTGTAATCACCTCAGTGAATAAAGATGGCTGTGATTTTTTGTGTGTGTGTGTGTGCATGTGAAAACTGTCTTGTGCTTTTGTGGGTGAATTATGGAGATAAACTTGTTACACTTGTTATGTAAGATATCAGCGCTATCTTCAGACAGATATATATAAATGAGTTGCCCTGCCATACAGTAGTTTACTAAAAGCAGTCTTACTCATCCTGAGGTAACCTTATCTCTTTGGCCTGCGTCAGGATTGACATTAGACTGGAGTAAACATCTTCTCAGCTGCTCTAAACCTATGTTCTCTTAAATATTCATACTGTTGATTGATTTTGTTTGTGTTTATGCAGTGTTGTGTGGCAGTATGAGCAGGGATTCAAAGCAGTGTCAAGTCCACACTCCACCAGACCTATTTGTGGAACAGCCAGATGGTAAATCTATACTGAGTCTGGGACACTGTGTTTCACTCCAGCACTCTCCAAATAGTCAGTGTTGTAATGAAATAATGAATCAGAGTGTATAAATGATTTGCTAAGGCAAGCACACAAGTTAAAGTTTGCGGTGTAAGAGCTCGCTTGGAGTGAGTGAGATTTGTGTGTATGCCCTCCTCACATGTGTCGAGTGTCGGTCCCAAATGTCTTCTCACCCTAGAATTAGAATCACTTAGGAAACAAAAGTGTAGTAATTTAACCCTGGAGAACATCACATGATTTCTTCTTCATGTTAAAGGATTGGCTCAAAACACAGTCCTTGTTCTGTCTAAAAAAATATATATTTAATTATAATATATATATTACAAAGTTTTTAATTGAGCCAATGAGTCAGACAAAGTAAGTCATCATCTTCCGATGTTAGTCTTTTTAGTACACAGCTCCCCACCTTGTTCTTTCCCCAGTGTTGAGTTGCGGTGGAGGAATAGTATCCTGATTATCCTTGGGAGGATTTTTTTGTGAATGTATTCTCTGAAGCCCATCGATATTCCTCCAGTTACGAACCGGTGCAAGCTGCATTATAGGTTACAACTGTCCTGTGAGGGCATGTTGGGTAAACACACTGCTAGTTTTTGCGGCGATACGCACAAGCAAGATGAGAAAATTGTAGTTTTCCAAGAAATTTCTAGAGTGCCGTTGCCATGGCAGCCAACCACAACATACAGCCCGCGGATAGCAGCGTTCGAAGCTCCGAATAACCAGCCAATCAGAGTGCCGGATTCTCGTCACATGGCCGTTGACAGAGTGGTTCTAAATGACTTTGAATTCCACAGCCTCCATAGTAACGGTACCGAGGCTAAGCGACGGAGCCTGGACACCTGTGGCGGACACGGGATTATTTTTTTTTTTACAGCTTCAAAATCCGCGGAAATGTTCAACAGTAATTTCAGGGACCTTGATGAGGATCCGTTCCTCTCGTAAGTAGCAGAAATTTGTTGTGTTAAATCTATAAACTGTCATTAAGAATGTTTAGTTTGTAATTAAGGTTATCAGGTTTCGTCTGCGCAATGCATCAGTTAAACTAATCCTGGAAGCCGGTTATCAAGGAGACAAAAAAACAATAACAATAATGTTAACGTGGAAAGCTAACGTTATTATGTTTAAGTTAAAGAGTGAATGGCTGCTGATTTATTTATTTATTTATTTATTCTGTTAAAACGGGACAACGACAGATGTCAGACTTAGCTTACCTCTGCCTGACTGACACTCTCAACTCGTTTGTTTAACACTAGATTTGTAACGTGAAATAATAAAACGTGGTCTCCTAAACATATCATGTTACCACCTCACTACATCGAGCAAACTTAAGAGTGTCTCTGTCATATCTGTAATCTGTTCATCTATATTTAATTTCAACTGAAGCGTTTGGATTTAAAGCACAGGTGCATTAACCGCTCAGTTACGTTTTAATCAAACCTTTACATGTAGGTAAGGACACAGACTTGTGTGTGATTTAATATTTTGAAAAGTAGTCTTAAAAGGTAAATAAAAATGCCAGGTGAGACTGTTACTTTATTATTGTGTGTCCTTCCATGAACTTTAAATTTTATTTCGGTTTGTAGCAATCTAGGAAAGAAATAAAAAGTACAGTTTTTAGAAACAGCTCCCAGTACAGTTTAGAGAAAGTTATTGACTGACACGATGTGCTGCAGTCACTCTGGCATACTGCATGAGTGAACACCTGCTGAGTTAGTGTGGCCACACTTGACCAAGGCAAGTGTAAGGGTGGCCGGAATTATTTTAGGGGTGCTTCTTATTTCATGTGTTCATTGAAAATTTTATCTTTTATGATCTCCAAGCTGGCATAAGATATGTGAGTCATTCTCAAATATTGGAATTGAGTGCTTATTGTAAAGACAATTTTTTAAAATAATTTTTAAAAAATCTCAAAGGATTATTGTAATGGTTTGCAGTTGTTGGCATCATCTTTCAGAGTTGCTTAGAATTTCTGAGTTTACATTGTCCTTTCTCTTCTCCTGCCTCTCCAATAGGGATCCATTCCGGGCTCACAGGGAACATATGCGGCAGATGATGCGTAGCTTCTCTGAGCCATTCGGGGGGCCAATAATGCCCAGTATAATGGATGGGAGAAGCCGTGGTCACGACATGGCAGAATATCCTAGCTCATCCGTGGGGCTGAGGGATGAGCACAGGGTGAGGACATGCATTTCGAGAAGCACTCATTTTACTATGTTGAGTTGTACACAAGTAATAGTTTCAAGCAATAGGCAGTAAAGCTCTACCAAGCGCATTACAGTATCCATTTGTGTATATATACAAAACTGACTAACCTACATATACATCTGTGTGGGATGAAGCCCCACCTTCAGCAGATTGCTCATACACCTGATGACTCTCTCTGTCCACTGCTCATGAGTTTATAGCCACAGTTGATAAGTGTTTGGAGGAAGTGCTAAGTTTACTAAGGTTATAGTGGAGGCTGGCCACTGGCAGCGTAACTAGAGCACCACTCAAAGAGGTATGGGGCCATGTGAGTCTCTGGTTTAGAGGAAGGGCAACCCCCTTGGCCTCTCTGGACAGTTATATCTAGCCCTGAGGAGTCCTATTTTTAGTGCATTGTTCCACTGACACACTGCTTTCTTGCAAATACACATACAGACTTCTTTAACACTTGCACCAACAGGACCCCAGCGAATTGTGCTTTGCTCTGCTAAAATGAGCTGCTGCTGAAAATAACTGTTTATTTTGATATGATTCTAGTTGGCCTAGTTGTCATGTTAACTTAAAATATAGTTTGTCTTCGAATATAACTGCTTCTCTATAAGTCTTTGATTTTCGCACAGAATAAGGCTGGAAAAGGCTGTGGATTTGCAATATGTGCTCAAAGTATGATGGTTAGAAAGTACTCCCGGACCAGTTGTTTGCTCTGGAACATTTTGATATTAATTGTGCAGACTTGCAAGGAAAAGGCCGGTAGGCAGCTCTGGTCTGCCATATTGCACCCGTTAACCTTTCCCAGATCACCCCCTCCACTGCTTATTTATCCCTGCTAAGTCAAATTTAGTCCCTGTCACCTGCTTTAATCCCACTACCTCATGAGAGCCTGTATATTTATCCTTGATAATGACTTTCATCAGAAGCCTGGCCTCAATAGCCAGCAACCTGCTTTCTCTTTATTTGCATCATTATATTTACTAGCTAATGCCAGCTGAGGAGGGGCCCGGAGCACTTGACTAATGACCTCAGTGACAGCGGGTGAAATGGAGATACACTGTAAAATCTCCATGTGAACAAATTATTGAATCTAATATTAGGAGTAACATTCTGTTATGCTTCAAGATTTCTATTGCCTATTGGTCCCTAAACTGCTTTTTGTTAACAGTCACAAACAATAAACAGAGAATCCACAGTATGAGATACATGGAATTACTACTATCTGAATTACCATAACGTTCCAGAGATTCTATCACAGTTCTAACACATTGATCTTTTTCACATTTGTGTTTTAGTTTTTGTTTTTTTTTTATTGAATTTTTATTGGCCTTCTTAACATAATTATGCAAACACAATTATCAAGGGAAATCAAAAGAAAGCGCTACACACCAAGCCCCACAGGACTGATTCTTATCTTAGAAGATAAGGATCAGTCTTGCGGTGCCCAGCAGTGGTCAGAGGGCTGTAGCTCTGGTGCTGTGTTGTTGGCTTTGTAAAGGCATGCGTGTGGATGTCATGGACACTCTGTTTTCTCATTGTTGCTCTTTTGGTCCATCTGTTTCGCAGAACGTGCCTTGGCAGTGCTGGTGCATTAGCAGCTAGATGACAGACAGCTCACTCTCATACTGCTCTCCAATATCACAGGCACAAATGTTCACACAAAAATACATACATAAACACACACAGAGTATTAAAACATACTCACCAGCACAATTACACAGAGTCACAGCATGCAAAATAGGCGCACTGGCATGCACATACACACACTGAAATGCACACACACATTGGCCACATAATGCTGAAAGTCTTGTTCTTCTTGTATTAGCTTGCTAAGCATTAGATTCCCACTGGGAAAATAAGCCCTGTCTTACCCTCCAAGCCTGCTATGGGTGCTCACATTTCCAGTCTCTTGCCAATATCCACTACCTGGTTCTTATCATCTTTCAGCATGTTCATTCATCTGGGCACTTGTTTATAAAAGTACTGTTGAATGACAGTCAGACATCAATATATGTTAGATGTGCTTTCTTTGATTCCGTGGTTTGTACTGAGCAAGACTGGTGGCTGTAGGTAGAGCTGATATTATCTTTGTTGTAGATTTATGCCCTTTATGTCAGCGTTTCCTGCTCAGGAGGCAGTGTGAAATTCAGCAGTTCCTAAACCCCTTATTCACCTGCAGTAGCTTTAAAAAACATCAGTCACCACAACCAGATTCAGAACCTCCTTATTCTCTGTGGTACTCTGGTGTAAGAGCAAAATTTTTACAAAATGTCTCTGACTCCCTGGTGATGCATTTCCCTGGAACTATGCGTTTGCAGCACAACTTAACTTTTCCTTTTATGTATGAATCATATCTACAGTACATGTCCCCTATGGTTTAACCCCTAGCTCCCCCAGGAGCAGGAGCAGTCTGCCTCAGAGGGCACAGTGGCAGGTTCAGTATCAGATTGAGAGAGAGAGATAGAAAAAGAATGCCAATCTGCAGTAGTCCAGAAAGCCTAAAATAATGTGTTAAAGACTGCCCGGTCTACGTTGCTTATTTTGCACCCTCAATCTCTCCTCTACACAACCCCAGTCTAAATATAATGCTGGCAGATATGTAACTGGCATTTATTAGTTCATAGATGCCACTCTGGGATAAAATTGGCTGTGAGGCTTCATAGATGCTGGTCAGGAGCGTTTTACATCAGCTTGACCTTTGAAAAGAACTGAGAGAGCAGCCTTGGACTCTCCGACCCCCTGTTAGATCCCTGTCCTGGCTGGTCCACCCAGCCCACTGCAGCCTTCCTAGAATGAAGCTCAGTTTCAGTGTTAAACCCACGCTAATCTCTGGCAATGCGACCCAATTACACATGGAACACAAGTCATTCAACACCCCACTGATTATGCACAATACCCCTGCAAATCACACCCCCAAAAAATACACACATACATAGCGATGGCTGTTGAGATGCTTATCCAGGGCCGCCAGGTCATAAACACCTGCGGTTTTGGCCAAGAGAACACAGGGTCTGACTGAAGGCTGCAGGCTGCTCCCTCCTCACTGACCTGTCACTCCTCGGTGCCTGCACTCCCAGAGGGTTCATGGCCTTGAAGGGTCGTGTTTAAGGTCATGTGGAGAGCTCTTTGTAGCTATGTCAAGGGCTTAGTGACCAATGTAAAACAACCTCACAACTTAACTGGCAACAACCTCAACAAACATGTAAAAAGTCTACGTGATTTGAGTGTGTGTGTGTTTGAATGATTGTGTAAGTGCCATATTGTGTGAGTACCATGCTATACAAATACAATACTATGCTGTGTTGCTAAAATGTTATTGTTTAAATCCTCAGGATATGAGCCGGTCATTGTTGCCTTTTGGCAGTACTGACAGCACGGTCAGTAGAGTCCTCTCATGTCCAACGACACTATCATATGAATTTCTCATTTAAAGTCATACTGACCAAGTGCATGCTCTAACTCTATAACTGACTCTACCCATTAATATTTGACTCGAAGCAGTCAGTAAAGTGGTCACAGTGTTTCCAATACATCAACTCCAAATTTACAACATTACGCCAATCCATGTACACAATACTGTGTTATTTCTCATCATCATATTGCCAGCAAAGCACTATTTATCTCAAAACATTGAACAGTGTATATACTAAAGCATTTTCTTTCTACAGAGACTATGGGTGAAGTAGTAAATATTATATTTCCCAGAAAATGTATCAATTGATTACATAGTGATTGATATGGGAATAGAGAACACCCAAACACGACATCCAACATTAAGTCAAACTTCTTACATAAAGCAGATGTTTTCATCAAGATATAAACAGTATTTTTTACTCAGCTGAAGGAAAGATAAGGGATCCAAATTAAATTGAAAGAATAGCCTCCAATGGATCTACCTGTTTGATGTAATTGGCCAATCTTTACCCAATATCAGGATTTTTTACAGGTACTAGACAAGTCAGGCAATTTGAAGTACCTGCCCTCATTGTTTTTTTGGTTTTTTTTTAAAGGGGCCAAAATTGCTTTACAAGTATATATCTTTCCCGCATACTGTATAATGGGACATTAAGTTTAAGTGTGAAACATATAGATCACATTATATAACTATCATGAGAATAACAAGTCATTCTCGTGGAAACACTGTGCCCAGAATGTGGAATGACCAGTTGGTTGTTTTCTCAGGTTTACACAATCTAATATGTACTGTTGTCAACTGCAACGTGATCACTCTAGTTCTTTTGACAAGCTGAAGATGATTTGTAGATGAAAAAGTTACAGTGATACAATCATAGTGATCTGCAGTGCCTGGCTGCACCCTTACAGCATAAGAACATCTGAGGTATCTAATGTCAGTAAAATTTGAATGTGTGGTGATTTAAGGTGTCTCATAGCAGCATGCATGACTGACTAAAGTGGTGTACACTGTCCTTCTCAACCACCGGGGCTGAAAAATTAAGCCAACACAGAAATGCTAAAAACTGCAGTTCTTTGAATGACCGCTTGAGACTGGCTCCAAAAGCAAGTCGGTCCCCATAGATTCCTATGTTAAATTTTACAGCAGAAATCAACATGTTTACTGGCTGGATAAAAAACTATTTTTCTCTCTACAGCTAATATTCTCCTTCATGACAACTGTATGGGGCGTGAATTTTTATATAACTCACCTGTTTAAATTTTATTAAGGCTTAAACTTATGCATAATTGAGGGCATGCTGTTATAAATGACAGTTGGGAGGCCAAACCAAAGTCTCAGCTCCACACACGCCCCACCTCATTGCCCATTTTTGGGCAATGAGGTGGAGTTAGGTGTAGTCTGGCACTGCCAAGATGGTAACAGCAGAGCAGCTCACTGAGCTAAACAAAAAAAAAAAACAAAAACACCTGTGGGGTCAGAAACCTGTGGGTGACGTCACTACTATGTCCATCTTTATTTACAGTCTATGGTTTTTCCTGGCTCAAAATGAAACACCTCAATGTTACTGAAGCACAGAAGCACTTACATTAAGTTTTTTGTACTTATATAATAATGATAATTTTTAACAAATATTACAAGCAATATTTTTCCAGATTATTTTATCAGTTAAATACCCTGCAATTTGTTGTCAATTACTAATATTACAAGCAATATTTTTCCAGATTATTTTATCAGTTAAATACCCTGCAATTTGTTGTCAATTACTGACAACATGGTGAGGTTTTTTTTAAAGCAGCACAGAGTTGGAGCACAGTTGGCCACCCTTTAAACCCCTAAACAAAGACATAAACACCATGTGTGTTTGCATGCTGGACTTGGTTTCTAATTTTGCTGTGTACTGTATGTCACTAGCTCACATATGGTGGAGTGATAAAATGTGAATGTCCCAGTTGTAGCCTTTGGCTATTCTTTTCTTGTGTTTGTGCAGGACATGATGAGGAACCCTTTCAGCATGTTTGACAACATTATGTCCAATATGAGAAACAGGATGCAAGAGATGCACCAAAACTCTGTAAGTTTATTCTTGATGATTTTGTGTTCTCTTCCTTTTGTTTGGCTGCTTACTCAGACTGTTATGGTACATAAAGTGTAATTTCTTAACATCATGAGTTTGTGTGTGTGTGCATGTGTGTTTTTCAGGAGAACATGCCCACAGATTCAAACACCCACTCATTCAGCTCTTCATCAGTCATGACATATTCAAAGGTTGGAAATGAGCCTCCTAAGGTCTTCCAGGCGACCACGTCAACACGCCGTGCCCCTGGAGGGGTAAGTATCCATCAGATGTGCTACTGTATTATATCACAGTACATAATAGCACAGTTCAATACACTGAGCTTGGAGAAGTATAACTGTGGAAGAATCACTTAGTCTATCCTTCCTGAGTGATCATGATAATAACTGTTCTCACAGTGGCTCTGTTCTTCCAAACATATTAATGATGTTTTATCACCAGATCAAGGAGACCCGGCGAGCAGTTAAAGACTCCGAGAGCGGTCTCGAGAAGATGTCAATTGGTCACCACATTCAGGACAAGGGACATGTTGTTGAGAAGAAATACAACAAGAAAACAGGAGAGAAGGAGTTCATCCAGGACTTTCAGAATATGGATGAATGTACGTTGAATCGATCAAGAGCATTGGCTACACACAGTTGCTCCATAAATGTAGAGGGCCCAGCCATATTTGTTGCACTATTCAAGAATGTGAATACATGAAAGAGCCATTTCAGAGATCATTCTGGATGAAACCTGACATTGCAGTTTCTCATTTTGACAATTATGCAGAATGATTCACTATATTTTAAAACCAGGACCATCTTTGGCCCTTCAGCATTTCCCATATGTCTAACTCACTCAGTGGAGTAGTGTGTGGTAGAGATGAAACAGTTACCAGTAAAAATGCCAGACAGTTAGTATTACAATTTAAATTACGTTAATGTTACTCGCGTTAGGTACTGTATTGCATCAGCCAGCAACAATCTCGCAGACGCATGCAGTGTGAGTTTGTTTTTTAGTCAGTCAAAATACGGCGGAAGGCAGTAGCCACCATCAGAGATTTTTCAGCCGTCTTTCTGTTTGTAGAGGACACACAACAAGCAATGTCATCACATGCACTTACAGAGCACACACACAGACAGAGAAACAGTGAGCTACTAGCTGCCGTGCAAACTGAATAAAATAGATCCGTTGGACCTCATAGCTGAGTTGGTGCCCCTGTCAGTGTTGGAGCCTCTGTGTGAGACGTTTTGGTTGGTGATTGTGTGTGTCTGAAATTTATTTCAGGGCTGCATCTTACTTTTTCATCCCTAAACACAGTGTACCAGTGGTGTTTCTGCTTTAACAGCACCGTGCTGGACAGGTGACATGTGTTCACAGTGTCTGTGTGCTCTGAAGACGTTACAAATTGTAAAATAATAAGAAAAATAATGCATTTGCTACTCCCTTGTACAGAGTGGGCATGCAGCAGGCAAACCCAAGACTGCTACTGGTCCCTTGTCCTCATCTGTGACATAGATGTACTGGCCATGTTATTACTTAAATGTTTAAATGCAAACAAAAAGTGCTGATAATTATTTATTTGTGGTTTTCTATTTTAAAACTTGGTGAGACTTATTACTTTTTGAACATTTTCAGCACATTCTAACAATACCGTGATAATAGTGATAACTGTGATCACGTTAAATTTTCATACTGTTTCATACTGTTTCATACATGTTCAGTGCTCACAGCACTGAACATGTATGATCTGATTTAACATAGGACAGCATTGTTGCACTCTAAGGTCTACTGTCTAGGTATTTCTAGGCCATCAATCCATAGCTAGAACGTTGCCTAATATGATCCTGATCCTCCACCCGCAGCTGAAGCACAGTCATTTGACGATGAGTGGCAGCAGAAGGTGTCTAACTTCCAACCATCTGGCCCCATGTCTCGCCTGGAGGAAGCCAGACCCCGTGCTGTTCGTTGGGCAGCCCTCACCGGTCCTGAGCAGGCCCAAAGGTCAGTATGATACGCTCAGCCCACATGTAGTGTTGATGACAGGCCAGAATCTGCAAATCAGGATCAAATGACAAACAAGTGGGAGACACTGATAGCAGACACATACAGTATGCTTTGTATCAGTGTATTGTTTTCATGTTATGATACTGCAATTACTTTAGCTTTTGAACTGTGATTATTTACTTTGTTTAATATCTTCCACAGAGACCAGTCAAAGGGCAAGGCTGAGGGTAAAAGCAACATGAAAGGCTCGGGCTCAACAAAGCAGTAAAACTATCTGTTTGTGTGCTTATTAAAGTATTTCAAACATCGTACAATACACTCTGGTGCTCTGTACCCACAGACACACACACACACACACACACACACACACATGTACACTGGTTTCATCAGCAAGATAGATAGAAATCAGAAGGCACTGACCCAGAGTCTGAAATATTAAAGAGACTATACATTTTACATTTCTGCTGCCTGTTTTCCAAAGCATACTGCACAATAAGAAAACAATTTGCTGAGAAATGAGACCTGCTTAAGATGGCTGCCCCATTACAATGGACATTTATTCTGCTGTTTCAGGGATCAAATTATTCCTCCCATGTCACTGTTAATATTTTGAATCTTAGCACAGTTTACGCTTGAGTTTAAAAACATAAAGATGGCAAAGCATATGAAGTTCAGGAAGGGACTAAAAAAATTGAAATTCCTGTGCTATGCTTGGAGAATGGTTCACAGGAATGTGAAATATACGTAATTTGTAGTGTGTTGGCCATAGAAGATACAAAACTTTAACCATATTAATGCTTTTTATACACTCATAAGAACATTACAATAAAGGTACAAAGGCTCCTTAACCCTTCATATCAACCACGAAACTAAAAGGGTCAATGGTGTTCCTGTGGTTGTAGTGATTGTTAAACGTATTGAAATAATCTCTGGCAATGGAAGAAATACATTAATATGTGAGGCCATAGATAATACTTACATCATGATACATTAACAGTCAAAGAGCATTTGATTTACATCATTTCGCACAAGATGAATAGAATTAGCTCTAGGTAAGGTATTCTGATGATGTCATCTGTTTCTCACATTCTGTCATTTTCATCCTGTAACAAGACACAAAATTAGTGAGTTATTGACTGTTTGAAATCCACTAATGCACTTAGACAATGTCTAAATTGTCTTTTTGTAATTATATTGTCTGGTACCTGATGTTCTAGATAAATGTATTATATCTGCTGTAATCTTTGTAAAAAGAAAAATAATACTCTTCCCTTTTTATATTGTTACTTTGCTTTCTGTTGTTTTTCATCGGATGAACTCTGTGCAGCACGGTACAAACTCTTGATAATGTCTGGATTATTCTCAATAATTCGAGCTTTGTTCTTGTATATTTGTTTTCAAGGTTTAAAAAAAATCCTGTGTCAACACGGACTATCGTCTGGAAATAAAAATGTGAAAATACGAAGATTAATCTGGTGTTTTGTTTTTAATCAGTCCCAAAGCAGGTTCACCTTAACATTCACTGAAAAGGAGAGAGTAACTGTTACTGAACAACTTTTACTTTTTGTATATTAGTGTAGGCCTTCAAGGGTTTCTGAGATTGTGAGCCTGCACTGTGATGAACCTCTTAGTGTGCCTATTTGGTAGTGACCCAGGGTAGTATTTTTGGATCTAAGCACTTGTCAGTAGCTCAGATTGGTCTGAGATGTAACACAGCTGCAAACCCACCAGGCTTCCCACTCACGTGCTTGTGTATCAAACTTCGTTAATCCCTTAGCTTCAACATATGATAGGATATCGAGGAGCCTCTGACCAATATATAACTCAACAAGGATCCAAGTGTAAGCTGTGCTCTCATTCAGTCCAAGAATACAGAGCACAGGAGCCATTGGTGATTAGTGTTATGTTTCCTTTCTCCTTAGTATGTTTATGTAACATGGAAGATGAGCCATTCAAAAGAACATCTCAGTGTGTTGAAAATTAACTCAGTGGTTAAACTTAACTCTCTCACTTGTCATGTGACTGGGGGAGGGTAAAATGGGTCATGCGTGGGAAAGAAAGGAATCATTAAAACTTGTAAAGAGACTTGTAAGTGTATGACTCTATGTGAAGAGACTGGACTATCTCTTAACAACACCTACCCTCTCAAAAAACTGTACTCTGTGTACTCTTTAAATTCCCCTAGGTGTTACCAGACTACTATTCTGTTGCCTCACTATACCAACAGCACTGCTTCAATAGGAGTTAAATACGATCCTTCTTTTACAAGATCCTCCAAGGATAAAGAAGTTGGCTATTACTCAATGCATGTGACTGTTTTTATTGAAAATACACTTTATTCTATTGCCCCTGTAAATTTTGAGTCTAACATTTTCTTCACTTTTACTACTCCTAGTGTTCAATCTTATTAAACTTTACTGCAGACAAATAAGATAAAATTGTCAAATTCAAACTGTATCGTAATTCACCTGAAAAAGTGAATACATTATTCTTTACAACTTTTATGGAACTAAAAAAAATTCAGCTGCAGATTTTCTTTTATAAGTCCCCATATCTTTTGTCACTACAGTACCTGCACAAACAACTAATGGAGTTTTCCTCTTATGAATCATGCTTTAAAATGATATTTTCATCATCAGTTAAAGATGTTCTTAATAGGACAGTCTTGTTTGTACATCTTAAATAATGAGGAAACATCAGTATCTGTAGAAAGACTTTAATGTTCAATACAAATAAGCTACAAAAGACCTGTGAACATTGGAGTGGCAAGTACAACTCTGCCACCACCTGCTGGTCATCTCAAAACATGACTTTTTGCTAGGAATATTTACACAGCGCTTACAAAAGAAACATAAATTAAAAAAAATAATAATAAAAAAAAAAAACTAAATACACAAGATCTTGAGAAATGAAACAGCATTTTGAGCAACACTGCACAAAACTGAGATCTGAATATGGAACAGCTCAAAATCTGAAGTCTGTCAACTTTCTCAAAACAGTCTCCAGATGCAGAGAAGAGTCGGAACAGTCAGTGCGAGTCTACATGATTCCCTGCGTCTGTCCCTTTCCTGCAATCTTCTTGGAACACTCCAGCAAAGCATTGTGGATATCTTTGGCACAGGAGATCTGAGACTTGATCATGCCGAGGTACTGGGCATAAGACATGGACTCCGTCTGCACTGTGTCTGGCTTGGTGGCCGTTGGGACCAGGTTGGGTGAATGTTTGGCGCTGTCGATGCTCTGAGAGAGGCACTCATATGCCAGTCGCTGCACAGGGGAGAGAAAACACTTAAAATGTGTAGTCCATTTTGAGTGTAGGTGTTGGATGTGTTACATGTGATACACAAAGATATGGGCCACATGTTAGGATTTTACTGATAACATTTGTTTGTTGAAGACAAGGTGGGGAAGTCTCAACAACAGATTCAAATACATGCATATTCTGTAAGGACTGCTCATGTTCAGCCTCATCTTGATGCTTTTCTTACCGTTATACCTTTACATCTACATCTTAGCATTTGGTTCTATCTTATTGAAAGGCTCCATTCATCTGTGTTCATCTAAATGTTTTTGAATATGTAACATGGAACATGTAATATGGAATCCATTAAGTACTCTATCTATCTATCTATCTATCTGTAGTCTTACCAAACACAGCTCCAGTTGATCGCAAAGGGCATAAAACTCCTCCAGGCTTTTGTCAAAACGCTGAACAGAGGCGTCGCTGCTTTTGCTAAAAACAGAAGAAACAACAGTCTCAGTGAAAATCAGAAACACCCTCTAAAGGAGCAGTGCTGTGAAGTTGCTCCAAACTGCCTACTCACATGCCGTTGTCAATGGCCGTGTTATGGGCCAAGTTAAGGGACGCAATCTTCATGACATTCTGAAAATGAAAAATATAGTAACATGTTCTGCTGTAGATCTTTAAATTTATTCATGAAACAACAATATTTGGACTGTGAAATCGTTGGCAACCCAACTTTAGCTATTCAGACCATCTTTGGGCATTTTTCGATTTCAGTTTTTAGCTCGATTACCTGCAGACTCTCCTTCAGCTGTGGAATAAGCATCTTAAATCTATGAACCGGATCGAAATCTTGCTGTTGACTCAACTGCTGCTGTTGTTGTATTGAAGTGGGCTGTTGTAATCCAGGTTGAGACATCGGTCCGCCGGGCTGCTGCTGTTGAGAAGCCATCTTGATCAGCACCGATTCACACGCCGGAAGAAAAGTAAAACATCCGGTGCAATGTTTTTCAATATAAAAGCATGTCTTGAACTACAAGGGCTTTCATGTTAATTTTTTTTTTTTTTTTTTGCAGGAATATTTCGTATTTATTGAACATGTTAAAATATGTGTCTCTCTGTGTATATATTTCCTTTGTAAATACAATGAAGCTTTTTTTTTCTTCAGCCCTATTATACCTTGCTCTTTTTTTTTCTCCTACAACCTATAAACAGTTTCTAATTTCATTCAATTTTAATTTAAATTCTTTATTTTATCATGTATTTCTGTGTGTAGCATCTACTAGGGGCTAGCACTGATTTTAACTGCACAATCATGCGTTGTAAAATTACAATAAAGTTGTCAGTTATGCCCCATAAATTATATATACTCCATGAGATAACGTTTCAAATGTTTGTTTATTACAAATATTCATTTAATAGTCATCTAAGCTAAGCAAAATATGAAGAAAGAATTACAGTCACAATAAAACTCAAATTCCCTTTAATTCAGTATCTTATCCACTTATTTGCTTGCACAGTAAAATTACAAATATTATATGTTATTTTACTTATGCCGTTGGGTAACTTCATTATAGACTTTGATGATTATTATGTTATTGAACGTTTTGTTTGTCTAAGTACTTTTGTTTGTCGTTAAGAATTTAATTTGTTTAATTTCATTTTTATTGGCTTAGCCTGTTGACCAACGGTTGTTTAGGGACGGGTTTGTCGGTGGTTCCCTGAAGGCAGCAGCAGCGGAGGAGGGAGGGCCCTGCAGCCGCCGTTCTCTGGCAGAAACCCCGTAGTGCAGCACAGCAGCGCCATTCGGTAACTGCAACAGAATCCAAAATGGCAGGAGCTGATGGAGACGACTCTCTCTACCCTATCGCCGTTCTCATTGATGAACTGCGAAATGAGGATGTTCAGGTAGTTACAGCAGTTCCGTTTTTACTTGTTATTTATATTTAACAGCAAAATAAAAGCCATTTTGACTCATTTTCTATGTCCGATTGCTAACTAGCAAATATGCTAGCTGACGTTCCCGGTCAAGGCCTATCAGGAATTTTCTGCCGGGCGCACCCTGTTTTACCAAACAAGCTGGTTGTTTGTCAGGATTTACGACGTTAATGGCCAATTTGGAGTGTCGTTTAATATAATTTTCTTTCGGTCGGTGCTTAAATCAGCTGAAATATGGATGTATTAAAATGAATTGGATAAGACGAGCTGAGCCGACCGGGTCGTTGGTTTAGCCGCTAGCGTTAACGTATCGCTAATAGTTAGCGTTGTGCTAGCTCAGTGACTAGAGTTATAGTTAGCAATCACAACAACAGGGCGTTCAAGGCCGCAGTGGGCAGACCTCACTGTTGTTAGCTTGTGTATTCCTTGTCAGTTAATAAAAAGTTCGCATTTCAGTTCAGCCATTATAGTTCACAATTTGAAACGCTGGTTAACGTTAGCAAGCTACTTATGCTGAAGACGCGAACCGTAGCCAAGATGGTTGCAAATATTTAATGGTAATTTCGGTCTGGGTTAGCAAGATGTAATGACTTAGCTTATTCATTGGCACTAGATATTGAATGTGCTTAAACTTGGTAAACGTTACGTTTATTTTTGTGTATAGTTACGACTGAACAGTATCAAGAAGCTGTCCACAATCGCTCTGGCGCTGGGAGTAGAGAGGACTCGCACTGAACTCCTTCCCTTCCTCACAGGTAATAAAATGAATCACCTTGATGCCAAAACAGAAACACCTGATCTCTGACACAAGCAGCTATGACCTCAGTGTTGCATTTTTATAACTGTATATAAAGTTTTACTCACATGTCTTTTTGTCCCCTCTTAGACACCATCTATGATGAAGACGAAGTGCTCTTGGCCTTGGCTGAGCAGCTTGGAAATTTCACTATGTTGGTGGGAGGGCCTGAGTATGTCCACTGTCTCCTGGTAAGTTTAGTGACATCTAAGTCACTGGAGAGTTAATGTACTCGTTCTTATAAATGGGAAGATTAACCTTTACTTTTAAGCAGAAACAGAAAACTTCAACATAATACACTGCCATGTTTATTGCAGTTGTTGAGTGTGTTATGTAATGCGTGTGTGTGTCTTTTTAGTTTTGGTTGATAAAGGTTGATGGTAGATGCATAATCTGTGAGGCCAAATGTAAACAATTGTGGTGTCTTTAAAATTTATTTACACTACACATCTTAGATTTGATTACTAAGGTCTTTCCCCCCGAAGTAGACTATAATGCCTACCTTTAGATTACCTAAAATATTTTAATATTACCAATGAAAAATGTAAAGTATTGGTCTATTAAATATTGTCTTCTACCTTTTTTAATTCATTTTGAACTATCCAAATCTACCTTTACATCATCATAATGTCTTGTATCCCTTATGTCTTCTTGATTCACAGCCTCCACTAGAGAGCCTAGCTACAGTGGAAGAAACGGTAGTCAGAGACAAAGCTGTGGAGTCACTGCGGAAGATCTCTCAGGAGCACTCTCCAGTTGACCTGGAAGTCCATTTTGAGCCTTTGGTCAAGCGGCTGGCTAGTGGTGACTGGTTCACTTCTCGCACATCTGCCTGTGGCCTCTTTAGTGTCTGTTATCCCCGTGTCTCCAGCACTGTCAAGGCTGAGATCCGTCAGTAAGTGGCAATTTTAGAGTGCTATAATCTTTATTTACAGTTATATATGATTTTAGACCTATAATTTATTGTAGACCTGAGGTGATTGCTTTAGGCATCTAACCTGGTTAGATCCTCCAGTCAGTTTTGTTTCTCTGATAAAATGTCTATTTGTGGTCTTATCTCTAGGCATTTTCGCACCTTGTGTTCAGATGACACTCCTATGGTGCGTCGTGCTGCAGCATCTAAACTGGGGGAGTTTGCCAAAGTCCTGGAGCTCGATTATGTAAAAAGTGACATTATTTCTCTCTTCACTGCTCTGGCGTCTGATGAGCAGGTATGAGCACTTGTATTCCTTCCTGTCAGTCTAGACTTCTGTTGCACTCTATGTTATGCTGTCTCTTCCAAGTCTTTGGCCTTTAAACCCATGGATGGCCAAACTGATCCAATACCCTTTTTTTTAATCCCATTAGGACTCGGTGCGGCTGCTTGCAGTGGAGGCTTGTGTCAGCATTGCCACACTGCTGCCTCAGGAGGACCTGGAGACCTTGGTGATGCCAACCTTGCGCCAGGCTGCAGAGGACAAGTCCTGGAGGGTCCGCTACATGGTGGCTGACAAGTTCTCTGAGGTAGGCAGCTGACCTCTTTCCTTCTTGTCTTCCTTTCTTGCTGCCATTGTGATTAAACGTATAATTAGCAAAAATAACAGTTTAGAAACAAGTCCTGCTGATCCACTGTCCAGGTTGTAAGATGCTGTGTTCAGTTCCTGAGAAACATTTAGCTCCAACAATATTGTCTGCAGATTGCAAAAAGGCTTAATGCCAGGATTCATATTCTCCAGCATACATACATGCTTCAAGTCATGGGACATGTCTGAATGTGTGGACATTATTTTACTAACTAGGATGATAAATGTTAAATAAAATTTGTGGTTCAAGTTAGTACGAGTGTATCTGTGACCTTAGGTCAAATATAATGGTAAAATCATAAAAGACACACGGACCACCAAAGGACTCTTGAATATCAGCACCTTTTTTGAATATCAATAAAATGGATGCAGAATATTACTCAGCGCCAACCTTCAAATACTTGCTGAATGAACTTTGGTAAATATGACACTTTTTTTTCTTCTTGTAATTTTTGTGGTTTTGTTCATGCACTTGTTATTTTCAGTAAGATAAATGACATTGCTGACATTTTGGCAAATGTGGTTTTTGCTTCCTGATAAGTTTGTTATGGCAAGAAAGACAGAGGGCGTGTACTAGGGGGAGAGTGAGAAATCATTCAGAGCCCTAGCAATGATGTGTATGACACTGCACTTGCAGGATCATGAACAGTATCAAACATGAATTCACTGGTGCACATCGTACAGCAGCTTCCTGTGTATATATAGGATTGTTTGATTTTTTCATATCGGAACTATGTCTTGACAAACAGCCCCTGTGGTCTGTGACTGCACACAGCATATTACAAGTCCTGTGAAGTTCCTAGCTTTGGTCACTGTGGTAACTCAACAAAATGCATGTGAAGCTTTGACTTATTGGAAATTAGCTTGCTAGCTAAAAAATGATAAGATAGTTCTGAGTAGTTTGGAGGTGGTCATTTTTCACCTTTGACAGAGTTGAGCTTATTGGTTCCCCTTGTTTTACAATCTTTGTTCTATGATGGTCAAAACATATCCCAGACCCATGAACTGGATCCACAGAGCTGACACTGTCATCCTGTTATGGGTCTGAACATGGCTAGTTGGGGTTGAATAAAAATATTTCTCAAACAGTCCTAAATCTTAGTTAAGATGATGCAGTAAGACCTGCTTGCATTCTCTTCCACCCAAAAATTGATAACATTTTGAATAGAATGATAATTTATTATTAATTCAGATGATTGAAAGTCCTCTTGATGGTCATCACTCTGCCTGACAGCACTTTATTGAAATTCAGAATCCATTTAATAGAAAATCTTTCCCAAAGTATGTCATTTTCTTCATAATATGTTGTTGAATTGTGTTGGTGACACTGTGTTGTGTGATGGTGCCTTTTAATGTCTCAAGTATGTTTTGTGTGCATTCACAATCTGGTTTGAAGTATTCCACAGTTTGTAACAGAAACTGTTCCTCTCAATTATTTTAGACATGCTTTTAAGAAATTATCCTTGAAACATTATTTTGACTCGGTGAACGTACTGGTTATACTTCCAGGCTCTACATTGGCACCAAAATGTATCCACAATATTGTGCAGTTGCAGACAGTTTATAAAAAAAGAACGCTTCAGAAATAGATGTAGTATCCCATTTAATGTTGGGGTACAACGTCCATGACTCTGTTTTCCTAGCTCAGTATACTTAACCAGGCTGTTGTGATGCATTCAGACACTCTTCAGTGACACTTTTGCATTTGTAGTTTAGCTAAGATAATAGCAGACTTTAGTTTGCATGTAAGCATGCTTTTTGTCAGAGCCAGATTTGTAACTTTTAAATTTGATTTCAAATAAACTTCTCATCAAGGAGGAATATTTTATTTATCATTGACTCCACCAACATAAACACAGGTGTTCACCCCATTGCAGTTTTTAACATGAACTCAAATTTAACAAACTAAGTAAAATGACTAGGTATAAAAAATGAACATTTTATACAGTCCCTCAGTCGTCATAGTTGTTACATCACCTGTTTTTCATTACCCCCTGTTTATTTTTGTTTCTCAGCCACAATTCAGAATTTTTGTTTTGATATTTCCACCACATGGTTAATTGGATATTGAGACACCTTAATTTCTTTCTGAATGTAGCTCCAGAAAGCAGTTGGGCCAGAGATCACCAAGAACGATCTGGTCCCAGCCTTCCAGAATCTTCTGAAGGACTGTGAAGCTGAGGTTCGCGCTGCTGCAGCCAACAAAGTCAAAGGTGAGTACACGAGTATGCATTAATGAATCAAAGCCTCAGTGTTTGAAGAAGGTGAATTGCATGGGTTAAATTGAGCAACTTGTTTCAGCTTCTTGTCCAGACTGTTCCATATTTCGTTGACCATGTACTCATCTTATTTTGTTAGAATTCTGTGAGAATCTCCCGGAGGATAATCGAGAGCAAATCATCATGACTCACATTCTGCCCTGCGTCAAGGTAAAATAAACTTTTCTGTCTGCCACACTGACATTTCTGCGGTGCTTCACTTCTCAGTTGAACAAAAAACACTTTGATTTAGTGTGAGTTATGAAGCATGGAAAAGAACTTGAGGCCTATCTTTTTATAGTTTTCCCCAAAGCATTGATGCAGACATGTGGTGTTGTGACGTCCGCTGTAATGAAAACAGCCTGGGTCTTTTGTATTTCTGGCCATTAAAATTCAGCTATCAATATAAATATCTCACATGTGGTGATGAGTCAAAAATACAAGCAGCAGAAGTGATAAATGGGTTGTTTGTTGTTTTTTTTTTTTTTTTTTTTTAAACAAACTCAGCATTATGTGAATAACTCACATATAAAATCGAAAGTTTGTCTAAGAATATCTATTATACAATTGTCAGTTGCATAAAGAAACAATGTGCTCATGACAGCGGGCATAACCATCAGCATTTAACCAGGAATATGCTCTGTAAAATTGAATACACATTTACATCACAGTTTTGATTAATTTTCACATTGGCCATAGTTTATGTCTCCGGTGGTAAAACTGTGGCTATGTATTGCTTTTCCGACGATACTCTGACATTTTTTCTCAGATCTTCTGCAGATCTGTTTGAAAATATGAAAGGAAATGCAAATATTTCCACTCCTGCATGTTGATGACCTCTTTGTTTTTTTTGTTTGATCAGAGTAAACCATAAAACCCATTGAAGGAGAAATGGTCTGACTAGAGCCTGCAGAGACAGTAGAACTTCAGATATCAAAAGATAGCCACTAACATAACCCTAACCATAAATGGCTATTAAGGGGGCCTGTTTTGGGGGGTGTTTGCAAAAAACAACGGGCAAGACATCAGTCTCTGTGTGCCAGTGTTGGTCAGATTTTGAACAGCAGGTGGCACTGTTGTTTTTTTGGGGTTTTTTAAAATTCAACAATAAGTTAAGTTGAGGCGCTGCTGATGAAGAATTCTCATATCTTTGCCAGTTGATTTTTTTTTTAATTCACTAATAGTGGTGGCAGTACAGATTCCTGGATATATAGACTATTGGTTACGAAAGGTACCTGGTGTCACACAGCGTCATTGTGCTTATTCTATCAACAGTGGAGCAAAGCTATACAGGTAGCAACAAACTGACATACAACATAAGAATATATATGACTTGTGAAAACGGCTTACGGGCCACGACAGGGCACTAATGAATTTGAATTTTATAGCAAAACTGAAATGGATTTCTTCAGCAGAGCTTGATGATGCAGAATTTCTACTAAAAGCTTCCATTTGATATTGGTTTGATCAGTTATGTTAGAGCATGACATGGTAATAGACAGTTTCTGTGACGTTTGTTTTTATTGTGCCTTTTCTGTTTCTGTCTGCATCATATTTGAAGTTATTCCACCTACAGTAGTTAACTGCAATGACTGTTTGTCTGCACTAGTATTAAGTCCACTTTGCTGTGTATTTACACACAAGTCGATTATAGCCTCTCTCTAGTGTGCTGTGAATATGACCTATAGCAGTAGTCTTGAAGTTTATTTACGTACTTTGTCTTAACTATTTGTTTGTACTGATCTGTCTCCTGTGTGTCCCGTCTCTGACCAGGAACTTGTCTCAGACACCAACCAGCACGTGAAGTCTGCTCTGGCCTCAGTCATTATGGGCCTTTCGACCATCCTGGGCAAGGACAACACAATAGAGCACTTACTGCCTCTCTTCCTGGCTCAGCTCAAGGACGAGGTAAAGGAAATGCAGACTTATAATCATGGGCCTCAATTTTTCTTTTATATTTTACACAGCTGGCTTTGGAAATCCTCAAGGCAGTGCTTGGCTTTGTATCATTCACAACAAAAAATCCCTGTGAAGTGTCTGAGTTTGACGAACTTCCTTGGCCTTTAGTGATCAGCATGTCTGAGCCAGGGTAAAGCCACTTAGCCGCAGCCACCAGATGTACCTGGCTGCCACCTGGCTGGGTGGGAGGATGATTCATGCAGTTTGCCACCAGACTGAGACCTTACAATTATAAGACTGAATAGCTGTGTCTAGAGGGAAGCATAATGAAAAGCTGGATCTAGTCTAACCATATAAATAAGTTATTGCTTGGTACGTATGGATTGTAAGTACAGTGGAATTGGATGCATCCTTTCAGTCTATCTGCTTTGCATTTCATTTATTTTCCTGACTGTCAGTATTGGACATACCTATGAAAGGAGCTGTTAACGTAATAAAATTGTTTTATGAGTATACAATAAGTTACAAAGGGCAGCATTTTAGCTGATGAATGTCCTTGCACATTCTTGCTTTAACTTAACAGGTTCATCTAGAACAACAATAGCTCAGTCACATCTCAATGAGCACATTTCCATGACATTAATTTGCCCATTGATACCAGACATGAGTTTGGCAGGATAGACACAAAGGTATATAAATGTTTTGAAAAGCTTGAGGCTGTCAGTTCTTCCACTGCTTTCCTTACTCCTATTTAAAGATGGCCCCATTTCCTCACAGCACAAATGCAAGACCAAAAGTGTCTAATTAGATTACAGTCCAAACTGACAGCTTTGAATTGCAGATTTCAATAATTCAAGGTGCATCTGTCTAAGGACAGTTTTAAAGGGAGCAAGATGGAGAATGTTCTGCAGACATGCCATTCATTAAAGAGCTGAATTATTTCAGTACGTTTTTTGGCTGTTACTCTCTTCCCACATACTTAGCAAGCCTGAGTATCAGATCATTGTGCAGTTTACGACTTCTGTTCTTTGCATTATGTGCATGTAAAGGTTTGTTTCACTGTTCCTGTTAATATCATGTCCAATTTTTAACCTAAAGCAGATCTACATTTAACTCGCTTGCATACGAACCTAGGTTACATTATTCTAGATAAAACTACCTGGAAGTCTATTTTGTTTAGAGTCGCTAAAGTGGCTTGGCCAGAGCCTGGAAACTTGCATTATGGAGAGTAACATATCAGATTTATGAAATAAATATGTTTTAATATATGAATACTTTGTGGTGATGGAGGCGTGCTGACATAACCTTAACTTGTACATCTTAATTTTTCTGTGACAGTGCCCTGAGGTGCGTCTCAACATCATTTCCAACCTCGACTGTGTGAACGAAGTGATTGGCATCCGTCAGCTCTCCCAGTCACTGCTGCCGGCTATTGTGGAGCTGGCAGAGGACGCAAAGTGGAGGGTCCGCCTTGCCATCATAGAGTACATGCCCCTGTTGGCAGGGCAGCTGGTGAGTCATGGAGTCTAGGAAGACAGCTGAAACCCATATAAAATATGCTTTAATGGTGTTTCTAATTAGTACCTTGCATAGACCCAGAAATCTTAGTAATGTGCAGACAAACAGACTTTATCAGGCCTGATTTGACTGTAGACATTCAGGAAATGGCACTAATTATGCTGTGTCCTTGTTTCCTCAGGGAGTGGAATTCTTTGACGAGAAGCTCAACACTCTTTGTATGGCCTGGCTCATTGACCACGGTAAGGTACTCTTATGGAATAGATCTTTTCATAGAGTTATGTCAAACATTATCAAAATGTCATGCCTCAAAACTGTTTTTTATTTATAAGTGGTTGCATAAACAGTGATGCTTACGTTAGCAGCTTTTTTGGTAATGTATATTAATATATTTTAAATTTTATAAATACAGATTTTGTCCCGAATATTGTCCTTATTTTCTAGTTTTATGTATTCTCACCATAACCTTCCAAAAATCACCAAATTCCCAAACCAACATCCCTGGGAAGGAGTCCTTCTTTACAACATTTTCCAGTTGGGCTCATTTTATTCGCTTTGGCTCTTTGTGCCCTGCAGCAGCCTGTAACACCTTAATGATGCACAAGCCCTTTTTTTTGAAGGACCTCACATAAAACTCCTGTTCTGTTTCCTCATTTTCCATTACGCACAACAACCAAGGTTGCATTAGAGCATCACAGCTTTTACTCACCTGTGCCTGGACAGTCAGCAGATGGGTCTCCTCTTCCCAATTCTGATACTGTATTATTACCAGAACAAAGAGAGCCTTGGGTGGAAGGGAAGAGATTGATCAGCAGAGAAGATGGGGTTGAGAAAACTGGGGGCTAAGGGTGAAATGTTGCAATCTATAGCTCTCGGCCATCATGTACATGCTAGTCGAAGGCTGTGAATAACCTCTCTAGCTCCATATACAATATACTGTAGCTGTAAGTAAGGAAGGAGCAATGTGAAAGATAACTACATTGGGTAGTGCAGTGGCTTTGACAAGTTGTCATCAAAATTTGTGTCACTGGAGTCTGAAAGTCACGCTATCATACATTCTGTATGTATCACTTACCCTGCTTGATTTAACCTTGTTCTTAAAGGCAGCACCCTGCAAGTCATGCTATGTATTTGAACTTGAGTTAATAGAGTTAAAAATCACAGTTGTGTCTCTCTGCGGGTGAGTTATCTGAGCAGGTTTGCCCTGGGCTCTTCTCTACCGAGCCCTGTTCTGTGTGGCAGTCACATATATTCAAATGCTGGAAGAGCCGTGTGCCCATTCAGCTACGTAACACACCCTCCTCTATATTATAATCTCAGACATTGTCTTTTGCATAAATTTTTCACTCCGAAAATAGAGTGTTCTCTGCACATCCAGTTTTCCAATTAGAGAGACACACTCGCTATTGAGGACAAAGGGCCAGCTGGGTTACATCATTGGAATGCTGCTGGTGCGAGTTTCTGTGTGTGTGTGTGTGTGTGTGTGTGTGTGTGTGTGTGTGTGTGTGTGTGTGTGTGTGTGTGTGTGTGTGTGTGTGTGTGTGTGTGTGTGTGTGTGTGTGTGTGTGTGTGTGTGTGTGTGTCTGTAGCTGTGACTAGGGTTAAGGCTCTGCCACCCTTACGTAAGCCCTTCAAAGAAAGACAGGACTAGAGAAATCAGTCCAGAATCTCTCCCTCACACACTCTATCTTTGTTCACCCCCAGAGAGATCTTTTATCAGTTTAAAATTTCACATGCCATACAAGTGCCCAGTATACTGGATAACTATACTTAATTCTAATTTCTGGCTGTCTTAGAAACCGTATTGCTGTTGTGACATCTGGTCTTATTTTCAATGCAAATCCTGCTCTAAGCTTTTATTGAGGCATCAGTCACAGAGTCTCAAATGGTTTTTTTATTGCTGATAATTGAAATAGAAAAAAAATTATGAGATGGTTTTACATTGTGTCATCTTTACATGGCTTTCCATTTTATTCAAATTTCTCTTGGCATATTTTTATTTTTAAGTCACAGGTTCACTGCATTTTATAATTGAGAAGTTCTAGTTTTTGTCAGATAATTCCCTTGTTAAATCAATAAACCTCTATTCTTAGACACGTGATGCAGAGAAGGAAAGGCTTCCCTTTTAATAGGGGAAAAATGGGAGAAACCTCAGAAAGAGCAACAGAGGAGGATTCCCCCTTCCAGGACAGACACAACTTGAAATAGATGCAGTGTGTGCACAAGAGACCAAAATGGCAAAGTCACAATGTGGAGAATGAGAATGACAATATTATAGCTAGATTGTAAACACATGATACAAGAGGATGTTGAGCAACATGCAAATGTCACCTTGAGTCACATGATCTCCTCTTCACAGTGGAGACCTGGAAAGAAACAAATCTGGATCACACCATTCACACAGAATGTTTTCACTGTCATTTTCTAGTGTATGCCATCCGTGAGGCAGCTACCTGTAATCTAATGAAGCTGGTGGAGAAGTTTGGAGCTGAGTGGGCTCAGAACACCATTGTGCCCAAAGTGCTGGGCATGGCCAACGACCCCAATTACCTCCACAGGATGACCACTCTGTTTTGCATCAATGTGAGTCAACAGCGTCAGTTCCCATAAGCTTGCTCTCATGTTTAGTTCCTCAAAGTTAGATGAAGGGTTTCATGCCTGGTTTATGTGGCACATTTTTGTGTACTATATATAGTCTCTGCAACTATTGGTTCCCGTTTTTAAAAACGTATTTGTTCAATATCCGTCCATGTTGTTCACTGTTGTCCTCCTTGGTGCCTGTCCATTTTGTGTGTCAGGCTTTGTCAGAGGCATGTGGCCAGGAGATCACCACTAAGCAGATGCTACCAGTGGTCCTCAAGATGTCAAATGACCAAGTGGCCAACGTACGCTTCAATGTGGCCAAGTCCCTTCAGAAGATTGGCCCCGTCCTTGACAGCAAGTATGTTGTCTTTGTAATTTCAACATCAGATGTTTTCTCTCCTCAAAGACACTAACATCAACAACCTGCATTGACATTTTGGGAAATAATTGTTGTCCTCTCTTTGTTCCAAAGTGCCCTTCAAACAGAGGTGAAGCCAGTGCTGGAGAAGCTGGCCTCAGACACAGACATGGATGTCAAGTACTTTGCCCAGGAGGCTATCAGTGGTAAGCATTTCTCTTCTTCTGCTATTGTATACAGACAGCAAATACCATGGATCATACCTGATGCATGTAAAGCTTAACGATGCTTAATGATGTCGTAAAAAACTCTTCCTTCTCTCTCTCTTTTTTTTGCAGTTCTGGCCCTAGCATAACCAACCCAACATCGCTAAACCAGACAACCACCCAAAACAACAACACAAACACTTTTACAAGATATTTATTGATGTTCAGGAACAACTGGTAAATGTATAGAGAGAGCTGTTAACAATTGTTTTATCCTTTTTCTTTATTTTTACTGTCCAATGGTAGTCCATGTCCAGGCATAGCAAAGGCTTCTTTGTTAACCTTCCTCTTTGCTGTAAATGGGTGCTTTAACAAAGGCAAAGTGTGATGAAATTACATTATGTGGTGCATGCTGACCAATGTGCTACTGTACTAGCTAGGCATTGCTAACCAGAACCCCTCTCACATTCCTCCCTTTTTACATCCTTGGCCTTTGTTGTACTTTAGCCAAAATTATTGCAGCATACCACATGTCTATGTTCGCTACCTAGCACCTAGGGCCGTGCTAGCTCTCTGTGCTGCTGCACTTTCCTCCCAGTGCGAGACGCAAACTTTGAGCAGCAGATGGAGCAACAAGCTGTTTGTTTTGCTGAGCTTCCTCTCAATCAGCCCTTTGATAGCTTTTCCCAGAGACACGATGTGGCTCTCCAGAGAAGTGATTGAAAGGTTTGCGCACGTCTAGTGGTCAGTTTTTTTTTTTTTCACCTCACCAAACCTATTGTGTATGAATGCCTCACAGGATTGTTTGGTGCAAAGGTCGGACAAAGAAATAATGGGGTGTCCATTACTGCATGTAATCTGATGAACTTTCACTGATTGCATGCACTAATCAATCTAAAATCGTGTCCTTTCCCAACTTTGTATACCAGACTGCCCTGTCCTCCTGCACTGTTTGTTCTCGGCAGCAACACAGATTGAATTGGTCAGACAAATGAATTACCCCTAACACAGTGTAATAGGGACCATCTCAGTCATAAAGTGTTGCTCATAATTATCCCTTCTCCAAATCCCCATTGATTTTGTTGATGTGCACGGGTGGGAAGTAGTAGTTGTGACTCTCTGCAATAGGTTCTCAGCATTGCTCTTAATCTTTGTGCCAATGACTTTGATAAGCAGCGGTGTTTTCTTTTAGTATGCCTGGGTAAACAGTTTTCACCTGTCATGTTCTGCAAAGAGACAACATTGTTATTTTGTGTAAGGGATTCTTTATTCCTTGGACGTTAATAAGATGGTAAAACTAAATTGACTACAGCTATAAGGGCCATGGGGATTAACAAAACCATGGCACTCCAGTTTTCCTTTAAATCCATGCCAAGTCCTCCACTGTACATGAGATTTAAAAGCGTAAGGTCAGTGAGCATTGAGGCCTTTCGCTTGCAAATCTCTACATGATGGAGAACAAGTGCACGCTTTCAACGAAAGTGGGGTGGGGGGCATGGAGCATGTGTACGTAAGGCTGCATAATGTTTTATTATGGGGTGGGAGCTGGGGTGGTTATGGGCGGGTTGAATAAATGTATCGTCTGTGTTGATAAAAGAAACTTTTGTCTTTCCCTGAACTCCTCCCGCTGTTCCCTTCTCCTCCCCTCCTGCCCTCTCATTTTGTTCTCTTGAATAAACCTTGATTGTTGATTGTCCTGTATCACAAAGACTGTGCTTTTATTTTTATTTTGAATTCTCTCCACAATTGCGATGCTGTACTACTGTATCTTCATCTGAATAAAGTAACTCAAAGGAACGGGTGTAGCCTGCTTTTATAATTGGTCACTGCTTAAATACATCAAGGCCTCTTGTCACTGTAATTGCCAGTTTGCCACATGGCAAGCAACAGGAAACGCCCCTATTAAAACATCCATTTTATTAGAGTATGTATAATGAATTTGAGTGAAATGTACAGTGCCTGCAAACAGTATTGAGATTAAATCCCAGAGTGATACTAAACACAAAAAATATAAACTTCAACATTAAAATAGATCACTGCATATTGTTTTAAGGTCATAGTTCAGTCTGATGTTCAGACAAGGATAACAAAATCTGACTTATTTCCACTGGGGTTCTTGTAGAGATGAGTCAAAATAACATTTAAAAAGTACACACAGATACAACTAGAGATGGTTAAATTATCCAAGGAGAATGCATGCATGTGCAATTGAAATCTTCCAATTGAAACACTTGAATTTTTAAAAAATACTGGAACAAGTTGAGTCAAAATACAGATAGTAAAAGAAGCTGAAGTTTCCATATGTGCACTGAATGAGAAGGGCAAGTGTTAAGTCGAGCTGAAGTACTCGCTGATGTGAATGAGCCAAAGGAAGTTGAAGTGTGATCAGTGAAGGCAGATAAAGCCTCAGTAAAGTAATAAAAGCAGTGAAAATGTCAGTTTGTGTGTATGCAGTTTAAGCCATTTACTTTGCTACAGAATTATTAAGCTCAAATCAAAGTAGTCACCCTCTTCAGTTCTATGTTTCTGCACAGGTAAACACTGCTAATTCATACCATTCTTATTTGCAAAAACTGCTTGAGCTCCGTCAAGCTGCTTGGTGACCGTGAGTGCACAACAATTTTTAAGTCCTGCCAAAAATTCCTGATTGGCTAGAGGTCTGGGCTTGGCCGCTGTAGAGCTTGACATTGTTTTGAAGCCATTCCTGTGTAGCCTTGGCTTTATGTTTGGGCTCATTTTCTTGCTGGACAACAAATCTACCCAGTCACAGTTGTTGCAGTCTGCAGCAGGTTTTCCTCGAGGTATTTCTCTTGTCTTTTACTGTGTTCATTCACTCCTCAGTCTCCACAAACCTTCAAGGGCAAAGGATTCCCAAGGGGGGGGATCATGCCACCCCGAGGCTTCTTGGTGGGCATGATGCGTTTCTGGTGACGTGCTCTCCGAAAACACAGTTTATTGCAATGCAAGAAAAGGTTGAATTTGGTCTCACTGGACTGACTGTCAGCTGTTCAGTATTAAAAAAGGGCCTGATTATGTCCTCTGTGAGTTTGTGATCTAAAACCTGAAGTCCAAGATTTTTACAGGCTTTCGAACAACATCCTTTAAGACGCAAAGTATTGCCTCTCTGCCTGTAAACGACTCAAGGAAATGTGGGATTAACCTCACATGTTCCTGGTGTCATGTTTGGTCCGCTCTGACCTGGTAGACAGCTGCTGTGGAGATGAAAGCGCGGGTCCCGCGGGCTGTTTTGGCCGCAGGGAACCATGCAGAGCAGGGCAGGATCTGCACCTGACACCTGGCCCTCACCCTGACTACTGCTGAGGAGAGGAACGCTGCAAAATAAGGGCTGGGCTGTGAATGGATGTTTGTCCTCCTCGAGTTTGAATACATGAAAAGCATGTTCACATCTTTTTCTCTAACTTAAGTTTTCAGGGTCACCACATTGTAACTGCTGTACTTCTTTTTTTTTTTTTTTTTTTTTTTCATGAAATGCAGCAGGTCTTAGACGCACCATCATTTTTGTTAATTCCAAATGAGCAATCAACAGAGAGGATTAGGTCAATAAGTCACATGGCAGAGTTCTTTATGAGGTTCTCGACCTTCCTTTTTTTAATCTCCACAAATCTCTGATCAGCTCTCTTTGGAGCCATGTGCCGTCCCAGTCCTCCACCCCGCCGTTTGACTGTGTAGCTCGTCGCCGGAGCACATTATGCATGTATACCATAATGCACAGGTTGGCGTAGCTGCTGTGTGTCAGCAGATTCTGCTACTGTGAGACCACCATGAGATCTGTGTAGACTGTAGCTACGAAGCAATGGTGTGAAGCAGGAGGAGGACTGATGGCAGATGGAACCTTTGAGAGTGATAACAAAACCAAACCACACGTTGGACTTTCCCTCATGTTTGCCAGATGACAAAAAGTTTTTCTTCTTTTTTTTTTTAAGGTGGTGATCTAAACACAGTAGAACATGCCAAGCTTTGAACTGCAATTTTTCCAACAACCGAAAATCTTCATTAAAACATGATTACTTGAGTACGAGGGCCAATCCGCCCCCTAAATCCGCTTGAGTTCATGAGGCAGTAATGAAACAGCAGAAACCTATTTCTTTCTATTTAGATCCTGTTATTTGGGGGGATTTTCAGCAGCCAGAGCCCTTGACAGTGCTGAGAGCCCTGACGTCAATGCAGCTGCCTCCCAGGACTGTGTCATTTATAATGAAAGGAGTCAAGCAAAGCCCCCACACAGCATGGCACACACACACACACACACACACACACACAGTGAGGTCAGATGCTCTCAGGGTGACAAATGACAAACATCAGTCAGGGAGAAGAGGAGTGTTGGCCCGCTCATTTTCCTCAAGTCACCTTGTCGCTTCAGCCCCCCCCCACCCCCACCCCCCACCACCTCCCTGTTCTGTCATCTCTCAGCAATGCAGCAGTGGTTTAACAACTGTACAAACTTCCCTCTCTAGATAACATCAGAGCTAACATGTATGACCGCCCGAGCGGAGCGTTAGACCTCTTGGCCCGGCTGCAACATGCAGCCCCGAGACTGCAGGAGCTGATTTTTTCCAGGCACTTCTGGGTCATCTGTACTGGGATTTCTGACTCTGTCCATCTGCCGGCCTGCATGTGTTGAGCGTGTATTCAGAGACGAGGGACCGCAGCTGAATAATGGGGGACACATGCGTATGAGTGCAGTACGACCTTCACTGAAGAGCTGGTTTCATACAAGAAAATCTTCCACTGGCAAACCTCACACACACCATGCAGGGCTACAGCATTTACACCAGACTCACTTGCTTCAAAGCCTGTACTGCTGCACTGGGCTTTGCATTTGAATTAAATTAAATGTCTTTTTTTCTGTGTGTGTGTGTGTGTGTGTGTATAGCGCGGTGAATATCACAGAAAAGGTGCAGCTTGTTACAAAAGTTGATTTTTTCTCTCTCTCTGCATTCAGAGCTCGAGCATTTGCCTCTGAGTCCTTCTTTTTTTCTTGTTTTTTTTTGTGTGCAGCTAATCCTGAACAGTGCTGTGATCTCCTGCTCTAAAATACGCAGTAGGATGTTGTCATCCACCCTCCCCCTGTTGTCATGGCAACCATTGATGTCATTACAGTATACTTTGGCCTGATGAGTGAATAGGCTTCTGATATTATGATATTTTATTGAAAGCAAAAAAAAAAAAAAAAAGATTACCACTGCCTGTCCTCACATCAGCTTTTCTTTTCTCTCTTCCCCCAAGAGTGTCAGTGACAGACAGCCTGCTGGAGGTCTCAACAGCAGACAGTGCCACTGAATGCATACTATAAATAACTACCTTTAAGTGGAAAACACTTGCGTCTCTTAGGGAAATCTGCTATGAGATCATACTTTTCACATGTGAAATTAAAGTTTGTTAAAATACCCTTTGCATATTGTCAGTTTGTGGTATTTTTTTCCTCTCAGAGCAGAATGGAGAAGGAATTTTATTTATTTGTTTTTTCAAGCGAAGCTCATGGGTGGATCCCAGTTTCAAGCTTCTGTCTGGCAGCTCCTTTTGCAGACTCAAATTAACTTTGCATTGCAGGCGACAGATGCAAAATGCGAGGATATGTCTACTGAAATCTGATCAGCATCGAGGAGAGTTTTACACAGGCATGGTCACATGTGACCCAGCCCACGTTTCAGACTCATCGGTCTGGCTCAGCAGTATGAACTGGGTGTTTTGCACAAGGTCTGATCCCAGGAAAAGAAGTGAGACACTGGTTTCCATGAACATAATGACCCCCCCCCACCTTCTCTCTCACCTACCTCTGGTGGTGTATTAGTGCGATTAGCTGTTCTCTGTCTGAGTGGGCTGATTGGATTGACGTGTTCTCTCTACATGATCCTTTTCGCACAAGAGCGAGCGACCTCTGCTCTCAGGCTGCATTCTGAAGCCCTTTCATTTCCTAGTGGCACATTTCGCTCTGAGTGTATTTACAGGTGGCAACTTGCAACCCCCTCTCAGATGTGCTGCTGAGGTCAGTGAATGTGAGCTCGGCTCAGGACAGGCCCTCTCCACTGTAGCTGCACTCTGCTACCAGAAAAGGTGTCCGAGTTTTACTTTAGTTTAATAAATATTGACAGGTGATTGCCATGGAGACAGAGTGAATGTGATGTCAGATCAGTGATCTCCGGCACTGGTCAGGGCCTCAGTTCTTATCAGTGGTGATGAATTATTCAGTCCGTCCCCCCGCCTGTTAACACAGAGTATAAAAGAGTTCTGCAAAATGCTGCAGTGGCTAACAGCTGCTCCTACCAAACAGGAGCGGAGTGTAAGTTTGTTGTCTGGATGACGTGTGCAGTATATGGTGAGGCGTGCACTGTCTTCGACGCAACCACACATTTTGTATACAAGATGAATACCTCAATTAAAGGGTCAGTTCACCCAAATCCCCTAAAACTGTATCTTCTCACATAAATTGTTGGTTTTATTTGCTCTGTGTTTTAAATACCCTTCTCTGAGGTTTCTGTCATCACCCCAAAACAGAATTTTATATGTGGCGTTCACTGCGGTAAAAAGTTACATGAAAAGAAAAAAAATTAAAGGACTACTGTAGAAACTGTTGATACTGTGTTTTATGGATCCAGAGTAACAGATACTGGAGCTCACTGTTGTTGTTTTTTATTTTTTTTATTTTCACATTCAATACCATGTCTCCAGTTAATTTCAATGAGGAATTTGACTTTTACATTTTACTTACGGTTGCTCTCATAGCATTTTACTTATCCTATGACAGTAGCATAACATACATTATGTCCATCCACTAATTTGATTATTAACATGATTCATTTGTCTAGGAGAATTTGATAAATCCCACATTTGTTTGGGAACATTAACTACTCAAGCAGTTTTCAAAATGACTTGTAAAGAGACCTTGTGCCAAAATTTGGGTGGTGAGGGTTTTTGAATGAATTTAAAATGACCACACACTTTTGCTCCGGGGCCATCCTGCAGGTTGATCTGGCCACAACTGTGGCGATGGCAGAAATCCTAGCGATGCATATCTCAAAACATGACCAATAAAACCAAAAGTATTTGCATAATTAGATACCACTTAGTGGGAAATTGCATTTTCCTGTAATTTGACCCAGCCCTTTAATGTCACGTTACCACAAGAAAATGTCAGATCTACTTTGTCTAGTAAGCAAAAACCCTTTACAAGCATGAATGATTTTAGGTGATAAGTCTCTTGTTGTAGGGTTGGATGTGTCTGAATCATCATTTTGTGTAAATAGTTTGATTATATGTAAATTTGCCTCTGCCATTAACCCAGCGGTTGAAAATGACTTGGCACATTTTCTTCTTTTGTCTTCTCACCTATTAGTTAGACCAGATGACCAGTTTATTGCTTCAGGGTAATTCTGTCCAGCTACACTGTCATTACCAAGAGGTAAACATATCACCCCCCCCCAATAGGTTCTTCGACTGCCTTAACATCCTTATTCCTTTGTCGTGGTTGGAGCACTACACATCTGTCATCTCTTCCTTCACTTTAGGCTGTGACCATAAACGAGAACTGTGGCTCTGTTAGCCCTGTCAGCTGAAGTTTTAGTTGGTAGTTTAAGTCCAGCATTAGACCATATAAATATTTAAATAATGCAACACAACCAGTCCTGGAGTTTCTGCAGCGCTGACCGCCTTGAGTGCTTTAGTTCTGGTTGAAATGATTTCAGGATCAGCTATGACTCAACGGTTTATATGAAGCACTTGGTGTGATTCATTTTTCCAGGTCATTAACCCACGCCTCCACCGTGCAACCCTGGGGTTCCATCAGTCGGCTGCAGTTCGTAGTTACAGGACCACTGGATTGTGTAGAGAGAAGAGCAGCTCTGTAACCATGTATAAATAACCAATCATTTTAAGAATAGTCAAAACACACTGACAAATTTTGTGAATCATCAACACATTAAACCCCCCCCCCCCCCAAAAAAAAGAAAAAAGAAAAACACACACAATGTTATTCTGTTCAATAAACCTTTTTTAATCTCAACAGCAAGTTAGCTTATGTGTGGTCAACATCAATGAAGGTAAATATAAAACTGGATTTCTATTGATAGATTGATGTTTTTGTTTTATCAGCAGGAGGTGAAATTATGATACTTGGAAACACATCCACTAGAATCTTCATGACTTTAGTCTTCAACTAGAGAAATATTGCTATAATACTTTAAAATGGCATACACTGATTGACCAACAAGAAAAAGCACGGTAGAGAAGCTGACAAAGAAGCTCCAAAACTCCACACGGTGGGTCGTACAGGGAAACTTCTGAGGGACTTTGGTTTTGTACCTTTGTAAAACCTGGCTCTACTTAACTTTCGGGAAAAAAAAAAAAAAAAAAAAAAAAAAATACAGAAAAGAAAAAAATCAATCATAATAAAATAAATGATAAAGGGTCCAACCCAAAATAATGGTGCTATTCAAAATCTTAGTTCAGATTGAAAATACGAAAAGTAAAAGGCACACTGAACACTATTCACGTTCAACACAAAATTCACCTCGGTGCAGCTTGAGCGTGCACTGAAGGTTCACTACACCCCTACTCTGTACAAAGAACACTCATCGTAAACTGAAAAGTGTTACTCTTTCTTGGATCAAAATCAACAATTAGATAAAGTGTTACTATGTCTGGTCTTTCTTTGAAAGAAATTTGTTTTGTGTCCATTATTGGTGGGGAAGAGAGAGGAGAAAGGTGTTTCCTATAGATTGCGGTGCATTTCATCTGCCAGGAAACGGCAGAGCAATACAAACCTTTTTCCACCTCCACCACAATCACCTCCTCCTCTTTCGCTACATCTCTTCTTCCCCTTGTTGTCAAAGTGCTCCAGTATTCAACTTCCACAGATCACCCTGCAGCTGTTCTGGTCTGACCACGGACAAAATGAAAGACAACAATCAAAATATTCACCTAAATGCAAAATCCACCCTTTAATACTCGCACACTGTCCTGTATTAACAATGTAATATTATTTCATGTTGAACACTTCCTTCTTTTTTCTAAAGGACATTTTCAAAATGACGCACAAGCTGGGTGTGATCTTATATCTGTCACTAAAACGTGGGTGTATGAGCAAATAAACACATCCAGTTAGCCACCTAATATGAAAATTCTATGGGGGAACTATTAATGCAGCCACGAGACCTGTTTTGCAACATGTCTTGTGGCTGCAGTGTACACTGGTCCATGGAGGCCATTGTTGTTGGAGTTAGTATCCGTGACTGATAAATGTCAGAGCCACATGGTGACTTACTAAGCTTTTGCTCTTACATCCAGAGGGACTGACACCAAAACCTGGTGTTTGACAGATGTGTTAAATTCCAGAAATGCCTCCGTGTGATATACAATACTGATTTTTAGTCATTTCTAATTAAAAGTACCAAAAAGTGACAGAAATTTGAAATTTGCTTGGAGTGTTGCTCAGACAAACCAACCAATCATTTTATACACAAACAACTAATTTATTGTTTAAGAAAATAACCAGCAGATAATTCTATCATTAGCTGCATTCCTAATCTATTGTGAAACAATGTTAAAAGCATTTTAGGGTGGATTTTTCCTTTAGGTCTTGCACAGGACTGCAACCACAGTTGGTCCACATTTTCTAGCCATCATTATGAAAGACTGTTAACTGTGACTATGGAGAGGATAGCTCAGTCTCATCCACAGACTGAGAGTGACTGCCTTGTGTGAAAGCTAATCTGACCACAAACACTCCTACAGTTTAACCCCCGACCACTGAAGGTCATGCAGTCTGGCAGATGGTCACAGCCCAATAATCTCACCTCAACCCTCTGACGTTCACCGTCCTGTTATTCCAATGAAAGGTTGGTTTTTTTAAATCAACATCATCTGTCAGAGAAGATACATCTGTGCACTTCAAGTAAATTGAACACGGTCTAAGTGCTGTTTTAAAAAAAAAAAAAAAAAAAAAAAAAAAAAAAAAAAAAATCTCTCATTTTGTTGGTGGCTGGCTGTCAGTCAAAGAGCGGTGGTGAACCAATAGTCAGAATCCAGGTGACTGATGATCTTCTGCTGGTCTTTGTCTCACAGCAGCCCCGACGTCAGAGAGGAAACATTCTTTTATTAGATCTAATGTAGGGAATCTCGAAGGGGTCATTCCATTATTATAAACACGATTCGTCATTAAAACAACACAGAGGCATGACTGGAGCATTGAATGATGTAAACCAGAATTAATCTAAAAGCTACAGCTGTGCACTGAAGGAAAAGCACAGTTTGTGTTACTTCAAATGAAGGTGTCAATACAGTGTTTGTCTTTTTCAGTAATGACAACAAATTATGTGATGGATGCAGAAAAATGTGAAGTCTGAATTGTGCGAACAAACATAATCACACTCAAACACACACGCACGCAGACACCCGCACACACACAGACACACACACATACACACACACAAGTACAAACACAGGGTGAGTGAGTGAGAGATTATCTCCTGGTTACATCATCAGCTCAAGTGATGTCACTGCTGATGACTCAGAGGTCCCCAGGAACCAATCAGAGCTGGCTGTACAGGTGAGGCTTCCATTCATAATCCCTCAACATTAAGGATTAATATTGCTTCAGTATTGCCACAAAAATAGAATAATATTGACTGTCTAACACCGCAACTTCTCAACCAAACACACGTTAATTACATCAGCCCTCATTTATCAGGCAAACGCATGACCCACAGTTCAACTGTTAAACAGATGTGTGGCCATTTCGCCTGCAAAAACTGGTGATTATCCTCATCATGTCGTGCATAATGAAACCCGGCAAGTGTGTGCAATGGGATGGAAGGGTGGAAAAGCAGTTCAGTAGTGTAAGAAATAAATCAGGATCAGTAGTTACAAGTCACATAAACCACAAAGAAAACAAACAAAAAAAATATTATTTATGTCACATAGCCTATTCAAAAGCCTGCAGCTGTATCTATTATTCTCATTAGTCAGTTAACTAAAAAAATAGCTTGGAGAGAGTTTATCACTGTTGAAAGCACAAATGCAGCAAAAACTGAACAAATGGTGCAGTACTCAGTAACCTGGTGCTTCACTCCACATGTTTAGGTATTTGTTTAGGCAAATGACAAACAAAGTTACCTGTTGTTTTTTGGAGGAATACTCTGAATGTTAGTGTTGAAACCTATGCACGACAATCATGTTTTAGCCTTTGCACTCACATTAATGTGTAAAATAACAGCTAAAAATGGACACTTTTAACACTTGAATTTGTGGTGATATCCATGGTACCGTGATAAATGAGGGCCATTTTCTCTGGTTCACTTGGTTTTTTTTTATCTATTGAAATAAAAAAAAAGCACAAAAGTGTTTTGAGATGTGTGTTGTAGATGGTGTCCTATTTTAAATACAAAAAGCACTGCCAGCCTTTGTGCTTTTGGTTGCCAGTCAGTCAGTCCTAAATAAGTTCACTTTCAAACCATTTGTAGGTGAAACGCTGCACTCTGGCAGCCTCCAGGATGTGCAGCAGTCCCGTCCCCCCCCCCCCCAGGCTGCACGGTGCAGTCCTCACAGGTGACACAACGTCCATGACAACAGCAGCCTCGCCAAGTCAGCACGGCGAAGCTCACACTGTGCCACATATCGGACCTGTTCCTGCCACAGAGAGCTGATGAGAACGAGAACAGAAGAGGAGAGGGAGAAAGGGAGGTAGGCTAAGGGAGGATTTTGGTAGAAATGTTGTCTGAGGTTCATCACAACTAAGAAATGAAGTTTGTATTAGTCGTACAAAAATTAACACTTTTCCTTCCCTGTTGCTATGCTCGTGACCTCCACTTATATCTCCATTCTCTCTGCTCTTAATGCTGTGTAGGTTCTCATTGCTTAATACTGCTTTCTGTTAACCCTCTCATCAGGCTTTAGTTGACCAGTACGAAGCCATGCTGCGAGTCCACTGTCTCCATCATCTCACTGTCTAGAAGGGAACTCTGCAGCTCAGGCAGGCTCAGGCCGTCTGAGTGCCCCGGACCAGCTAAAACCCCAGCCACAGCTCCGGCCTCAGCCTCTCCTAGAACAGGCGGGACCAATGAGGAGGGGTCCAATGGGAACTCATACTGCTCTGGGTGAAGAGCCTCAGTGGAAGGCCCCAGGGCCTGCTGCTCACAGCCTGCAGCGTAGCTGAAACCCAGGCCACTGGCAGAAGCTTCATGAGGGTGGGGATGGTGGAGCTGGTGGTGGAGGTGAGATCCGGGGGGCAGGTGCTGGGTATAGTGGTGATGGCTCATGTAGGGATCATAAACCAGGCCCTCGCCCGGTTCCATCAAGGGGCTCAAACTATGGGGGTGGCTGAATGGGGGTGAGGCCTGAGGACTGCTCTGCTGCTGGGGCTGAGGCTGATGGGTGGCCGACATGGGGGGGCCCTGAGGGGAACTTTGAGATGCCGCTGGGTCCAGAGCAGGGCTGCCTGACGGGTAGGATCCTTCAGCTATCTGCATCTGGTTGAAGTAGGCCTGCAGCCCCATGCCCTGTGACTGCTGCTGCAGGTACATCCTCTTCTGGTTCAGTCTGTAGGGAGTGCAGTATAGCCCACTTAGATCAAAATAACACTTTGAATCTATACAAGTAAGAACAAAAGCTTGCAAAATGTATGCATAAGCAGTCATGGGCAAAATTTAGCATGCAAATGGAGTTGGGAAACCGAAAAGCTGAATTCAAACATGGCATTTCCTGCAAGCTTTACACATGTTGGGGTAGTTGTTAGCCTGGCTCAAAATCACTGAACTGTTGCCCACATCACCAGTTTGTTCAGTGATTGCAAAAGGTCTGTTGTGCTCATTGATGACTGGAAAAACAGTCAGTCAATTAGTAGATAGGATTAAAAAGGGGGACACTGTCTTCCTACAGTGCTAGTTTGCTTCCTGGCTACATCCATGAAAAACCGCATCAGAAAAATGGTGACATGCGTGGATGAGATTGATGCAGCTGTATAACTTGAATTATTATAAGTCTACTTATAAGTCTACTTACAGAAACATCAACTTTTGAATAGACATATTTCATTGATCAATGTGAAAAATACTGACTGCCACTATCCAACACTGAAGCGTCGACTAAAGATGACATCGGTGGGAAATATGTGTCAATCGCTACAGACAGGGTTAGGTCAAAACAAAAACAAAAACGAACCCACTTCTGGTAAGAAATTAGCAAAATGAACAACAAGTCTGAATGAATGACTTGAAACAAAATAGCATTTCAAGTCTTATTATCAAGTTAGGTAATGTTTCTGTTCTGTTCTTGTCGGTGTAAAACAATTTTTGAGAAACTCCTCTTATTTAGATTTATTTGCAAAAATTTTTTGGCTGTAAATAAAACAAGGCCACCAATGCTAAATGAACACAAAAGAAAAACATGTATAAAATATTTTATAAAATGGCAAGAAAAAGAAATGTGTGGAGCAGACATTTACAGCATGATTTACCTGTGTTCCTGCAGCTGTTGCTCTAAACTTCGAGGAGTCTCCTTACAGAAAAGCTGGCAGCTAGCAGGACTGTTAGCCAAGACGCTGGCCTTCTGGGCAGAAGAGAGATTGTGACTGATGACTGCGTTCAGGATAACTACCATAACTGGCTATAAACTGTGTCATTATTCTTGCATCATGGCAGACCTGACAAGCCTTCAATTTCCAAATGATATCTCTGAATATTATGTAAATCAGCTATTAGGCTTGATAAGGCCTGTACCAGGCATAAACTTGTATAGACCAGCTGATCATAGCCATAATGAGTGAGTGTAGTTGGTGTTAGACTGTACCTGTAGTCTATGAGTGAGGTATTGTGTCTCCAAACTCTGTCTTCGGGACAGGAGAGGTGGCTGCGGCCCGCCTTGGTATAAAGCTAAGCCCTCCTGCTGCTTGGATGCCTCACCCTTTGATCAAAAACATAAAACATTAGAACAAGGGATGTGCATGCCCATGTATGTGTACATGCATGCTCAAGGGCACATGTATTGCAGATGTCCCCTCCTGTTGGTTAATAAAGCTGTGTCAGGGTCTGGGTGCTCCATCGTGTGGTCTAACTGGATTATCTTTGCTGTCTCCTGCCCAAATGCCTGTGTGGTGACTGATCAGCCAGATGCTTTTCTCTAAATGGCATGTACCACAGGGATTTCACATTAGTTAAATGAAATGAAAGCAAATTAAATGGATGATGGGGACTGAGCATCATAGCCAACAAGGACCTGCATTATTGCATTATAAGAGGTGGACGAGAGGAAAACAACTAGATCTTATCTGCTTCTATGATTGATTTTGTGTGCGTTCTTTTCTTAGGAAAGCCTACGGATCTTTCCTCAGATGGTTCCTGTTGCAGTGTGTATATGTGTGCCCATCTTTGTGTGTGACTGCAGCTTTGCCTATTGAGTGCCAGTCACTACTATGGGTAAGTCTGACTGACTTCAACAATGGCTGCATTCACTTTGGCCTAGGCTCCAGGCCCCAGGCCCCAGGCCCCGGGGGGGTGGGAGACAGTAAACAAGCCACAGTTGGCTGCCTCTCATGGGGTTACACAACAGCCAGGGTGCCTGTATGGGGTTTTTTTTGGGCAACATGGGGTGAGGATAGTAGAGGGACTGGGGCTGGGAACGGGGTAGGGAAAAGAAAGCTATTGAATGTGTTTGAGTAAAGGGTGAGTGTGCATTTTGGGTGACTGCAGAAGGACTGACCTCCAGGAGGTTGTGCAAGTGGTGCTGTGGCCCCAGGGGGCTCAGGATGGCCCCTTCCCCAGAGCCCATCTGCTCCACCAGCATCTGTACTTTGTTCAGCTCCAGGATGCCTTTGGTCCTCGCCAAGTTCTGGAGGTGCTGACGAAACGCAACCAGACCTAACAGCACAAACAAATGCCCACAGAACAGAGTCACTATGGATTTTTGCAGCTGATCGATAACATCACTTTTGTCTTCATAACAGGATGTAAAAGCCTCCATCCTTTCAGAGAGTGAGGCTTAATCCTCACTGACGCGAGCAAACTGGTTGACCGGTTAGCACTTTCCATCGCCCAATCTGACAATGCGACTGGATGTACGTCATGAGCCGCTGTGGGTGTGTGTGTTTGTGTGTGTGCAACAGCAAGTAGCTCTGATAAGACCCATCCAGTGGTGACGAGCTGTAGCTGTGAACGATAGGACCTGACTCACTGCGATGGTGGGAGTTATTTAAAACCAGAGTCAGCAGTCTGACGCAAAAGAAGCCACCGCATCAACACTCTCCAAAGAGGATTATAAAGAATAAATAAATAAATAACCACAAATACCAACTGGGAACGCATAGTGCATGCTGTCAATGTTGAACGAGAGAAGTAACGCACATTTTTAGGATATAATCATAGTTTCTACTTGGCTAATGCACAGGTGATTTACAACCAGCAGGCACAGAATAATGTGGCTGTAAAGGAAAAAAATGGAACGCTAGATAGAGGTTGTTTAACATTCCCCTCTTATATTTTAGCTCCTCTTTCTCTCTGATGTTGAGTAAAGACAAATCTGAAACTTTGAAAAGAGATAGGAAAAGCAAGACAGAGAATCAGCAGTGCAGACGGAGAAGGAGAGTGAGTGAAAAAGAGAGGGATAGAGAGGGAGACGGATAGAAGGGGGAAGAGACAGAGAGAGATATGTGGGCTGAAACCTTCAAATATCTGTCTGTGATTCATAATGTGAATCATCACCGTCGTAGTCGTCACTGGAGAGGATGAGAGAAGGGAAGGGAGAGGAGGAAGAGATGGAAAAAAGTGTGTAAAAGAGTGTGTGAAATAGGAGGGAGAGGGGGCTTATCCAGAAGGCAGTATACAGATATATTTGTGTGTGTGTGTGTGTGTGTAGACGGGTGTGAGGGAGCAGCTGCATCAGGGGTGTTGCGTCTGTGTCATGAGAATCAGAGCTCTTCCTCTTGACTGGTGCTGTGTGGACCCTGGAGCCTCAGACATATGTGGTGTGACACTTTATACATCATATACATACAATCTGGCATTTAATTGACACTTATATAAGAGTGATCGGTGATTTCAAAGCGTTTCTTTCAACCTGTCTTGACTACTTCCACTCCTGACAGTGATTTCCTGTATGTCAAAGAACGTCTTTCAGCAATCTCTCAAGTGCAGAACTCTGAACCTGAAACATTCAGCTGTGTAGTTGCAGCAATAAGGATAATATTGCATTATGGTCTATTAAGGCTTTGAAAAGAGAATGATTTAACATTGCACTTGCATAAGTTTGAAGTCAGACTCATGATAGATAGTTTAGGTTTTTTGTAGTTCACCATGTTAAATTTAAGACCTTTTTCAGCACTACATAGAATGAAATTTAATGTTTTCACAATCATACCAGTCAAAGAATGAATGGAAACGATGGAACGATGGAAAACAAGTAGGGACAATATGACCTTAGGAATTATTTATCATTAAATGACATTTTTTCAATACTTCCCAGCAGGTACATAACAACAATTCCTGATGATACAGTTAAATAAATTG